>NC_032028.1:18406473-18407062 GCF_001865875.1 Lupinus angustifolius | reverse complement strand
ATGTACGGTTGACGTACTATCGGGTCCCACGAGAAGCATTCCTTGTCGGGAGATGGCTTAAGGATGGGCCGATCATGTGTTTGATTAATACATTTGCATGTGACTTTGTCTAAGAATGCATTGCATTGTGACCATGAAGTAGTGGAGAGGAAATGACGGGACGACTTAGAGCACCGTGATGTAAGCACAGACGGCACTGTTTGGACGGTGATTCGCCAACAGTGTCTTGAGGGAGAGTCTGGGTGAGACGAGTCCCTTGTATTCCTGGGGAGGTACCATGTTGGATCGGACAGTTCTCACAGGCCAAACTAGGCAATCTCTGACAACCCCGGGATTGCATTCGAGATCGATGAGAGGGATGCCCAGAAAGCGTTTGTACGACCTAGGTCCGGGTAGGACTGTTCCTGAGGGAACCGATCGATCTATTTTTACATCCTTGCGAGGATATGTTATTTCGGGTGCATACAAAGCGGCTTGGTATGGGACCTGTACTCTCGATTATTTCCGATTAGGATGTTGGATGGATATTGGTGTAAGGTGGATGATCATGACATATCATGCATACATTATCATCGTGGAAGTGAATTCC
>NC_032028.1:18400156-18406373 GCF_001865875.1 Lupinus angustifolius | reverse complement strand
ATTATATGTTTAAATATATTTTATGTCTGAGTGTGATATTCTGTGTAAGTCTACGCCGTCAATGAATTTATGTTCATTAGATGTCTTACTCTCTCTACTGTATTGTTCTTGTTTTGTATATATTTACTATGCAGATGGCTAACAACAGCAATCACGTTCAAGGTTATCACTTCACGATGTCCCCGATGGGACAATGGAATAGTGATGGGCACAGATACACATACACAGGCCCCTGCGGTCTGTCGTCGCACATGATGTGCAATGGGTCATCGATGATGATCCCTTAGCCTGACACCTACATTGATGCTTCCTTCACCTTGCCGCCAAAGAGGCCGATGCCTCCGAAGTTTAGATTTTGATACCCGCCAGTCAGGAGTGATGGCGTTGTTCCCTTCCGCGGTCATCGGGCGTGGTCAAATTGTTTGGATGCTTCGTAATCCATTAGAGCCCAGAGGAGCCGGGTTCTTGGAGGAGGTCCCTGCAAGAAGGCTCCGGTGTTGAGAATGTCATCCCCTCCGAATTATGTCACTGGGTTATGGCATAACGAAGTGGAGGAAGAGGAGGAGGAAAACGAGGTCGTTGAGCTCGTAAACATAGAGAGCTCGGTGGAGGTGATCAACCTCGTGTCTGACTCGGAAGAGGAGAAGGACCCGAGTGAGGGGTCCAGCATTCCTGGCATCTTTTGAGTCAGCTTGTGGGCCAGTCGATGTCCCCTTTTTGTTTTGATGGGGCTGTGTTTCTTTTTGGATTTTGTATATGTTAGTGGCGATGTAGTTTCCGCCTTTGTTGACTTAGTTTGTATGAACTAAAGATGACTTAACCGTTTATATGCATTGTGTTATTCAGGAAATTGTGAATCAGGTTAAGTTATCATTCGATAACGATAAGTTGATTTTCCGCATTCGAGTTACTTAAAGTGATGTCCAGGAAAATGAAGGTTTTAAAAAGGAAACAATTTTATGTCACTAATTCAAAAAAAAAATTTACCCATTTTTCCGAAATGTTTTTTAGAAGTATTTTTTCGGGCACTACCGTGCCTGTCAACACGCTAGTTATATATAAAACCAAAACTACAAATAATTACTATGCCATAATTTTTCACATTCTAAAATTACTTTTTTTGCAATTCCTCCATTAGTAATCATCATAAACTTCCAAATATTACTTTTATTCTTTTTCACAATACATCATTATTCTTTCACGCATTTTCTTATCTTTATATTTTCTTCTTCAATTCACTATGTGAGATATCGTAATAAACAGCGGTCATTCAACAACGCCATTTTGAACGACGCTATTGAAAACGAGGCGGAAGAACATTGATAGCGCATACTAAAGCATTACGCTGTCAATGTGTGTAACTTCAACAGCGTCTTCTGGACACAACGCCGTTGAACATCACTAATGTTAGCGTTGGTTTGAATGAGTTATGTTTAACAGAGTATTTAATAGAAAGCATTGTCAATGTTAATCAATTCCACATCGCATAAACAAGAAAACGTTGTTGAAAATGACATAGTAACAACACTTTCTTAATTATGCATTGTTGATTTTATACGATATTTTAAGTGTCGAAATATTAATGGTTGAGTAGTTATGCGACTCTTCGTTTGTTTAAATATTAATGGTTAAGTGATTATACGTATCTTCGTTTGTTGAAATATTAATGGTTGAATGATTATGTGTCTCTTTGTTTGTTAAAATATTAATGGTTGCTCATATATAAATATTGTGGTTCACTTCATGTTATATTTCATCAGTAAGAGTATGTTCAAAGTGTTAAAAGTGCTAAAGTTGTGTTTTTGTTTCAGAATGATGTCAATGATGTCTTTAACATCTTTTGAGTTGGCAAAAAGAATCAAATTTCATAAGGAAAGTGACTGTTATACAAGATTTGCGTTAGATGAAGATTTAATTTGTAAATTATTTAGTTCATTGATCTCTTTCAATTTATTCAGGTCATTGATTTCTCTCATTGAAATCTTTTGATTTTCAAAAAGGACCCAAGTTTTAGAATGAAATTGACTGTTATACAGGATTTGCGTAAGATGAAGAATTAATTTGTAAATTATTCATTGCATTGATTTCTCTCATTCGATCAGTTCATTAATTTCCTTCGTTGAAATCTTGTCAACGAGGTCTTTAACATCTTTTGATTTTTCAAAAGGACACAAATTTCAGAAGGAAAGTGGTTGTTATACAATATTTGCGTGAGATTAAGAATTAATTTGTAAATTATTTAGTTCATTGATTTTCTTCATTTGGTTCACTGTAATGTATTTTACGTCTTTCAATAAAAAATTAACAATTATTTTGGATGTTAATTTTAATTTGTTTGTTATTTATTTGAATGATTATTTTCTTTAATATATTTGTAGTTCCATATTAATAAACACAATAAATAAATTAACAAAATTTAATAAACACAAAAAACAAATTAACAAAACTTAATGGTTAATATTTTTGTAGTTTCATATTAATAAACACAAAAATATAGTAATATACTTGATAACAACTTCATGTTAATTATTAACTTACATTCATGTTGCATATATTGTGACTCATAATATAAAATGTTAATTTAACCGCACATAATTATGAATATGCTGTTAATTTGAAAAATGAATTTAGTTTAATAACGCATAATTAATATAGTGCTGTCAATATATTCTATTCAGTAGTGTATAGTTGAGATAGTGTTGTCAATTAGATTTCATTCAACATCACATAGTTGATATAGCGCTATCAATTATATTATATTCAACAGCGCATCATCCACGAAGCACTTTGAAAATGAGTAGTAAATAGATGGATACATAACATCAGTGCAACCCTTAATATGCATTGTTGATGTATTCATTAAAATGTCAATACAACAGCACTATCGTTAATATGCGATGTTGAAGATGTCAATACAATAACGTTATCTTTACTATGCGCGGTTAAATTGTTACTACAGTTTAAATATCTAAAACATGAATCAATTCTCTTTACGCTCTCAAACTTAATCGAAAAGAAATCCTCATACTCTCAGCAAACACTCATACTCTCAGCAAACCCTCAATTGTCAAAGCTTGTACTTAATGTTGTTGGTAAATCATAAGTATATAGTAGATTAGTTTTGTCCAGATTGTAGCTTATGGATTTCAATTAATGTTCAATGTAGTAAATATGATTTGGTGTATGTAATAAATATTTATGTAAACATTAGAGTGTAATTAATGTTCAATATATAAATTAAATTGAAATTCAATGGTGTTCATATAGTTGTGATTCTGTATGCATTCATTTTGTTGTTTTGTTATGTTTCTGTATGTATTCATTTTGTTGTTTTGTTCTGTTTCTGTTGTGTGTTTAACTGGTTAGAATTAGGAATAATGGTCTTCCATAGCGCTTTTTACGAATGCGTTGTTGTTATACGTATACAACATCGTTTTTTAACAATGTGTTGTAGATTACGTTGAATTCAATAGCTCATTCATAAAAAACGTTGTTAGACACTTATCTCTCATTTATTTATTTTTAGCTATACAACAGCACATTCAATAAGAAGCGTTGTCGATATGATATCTTCCACATTGCTACCACAACGCTACCTTCAGGTTGCGCTGTGGAAGACTTACTTTCTTTATATTTGAATGAGGAATTCTTCCACAACGCTAGTTTTAGGATGCGATGTTGATTAGGTATCATTGACAGCGCCATCATCATTATGTGTTGTTGATTAGTTATTAATGACAATGCTGCCTAAATTATGCGATGTTGAAGATGTTATCAGACCCTAAAAAATTAAATTGTTCCCGCAATATTCTCAAACATTCAGTTATCCTAACACTCATTTACTCAGCAGTGAAACTCATTTACTCAGCAGTGAAACTCATTTACTCTTCAAATCGACCTCGACAATCATTCAACCTTGTCATCATTCACTCATTCAACACCGAATATCATTCACTCATTCAACACAAAAATCGTTTTTCACCAATTTTGAAAATTCTTCACTTGTTTAACCTCAAAATCATCATTCACACATTCAACACCGAATTGAAAGTGAGTTTTCCTTATAGTTATTTGTCTTTTTAATTACATTATATTTAACTTGTATTTTGAGTTATAAATATTTTCCTTATAAATGAGTGAAAGTGATTTCACTCATTTCGCTTGTATTGAGTTGGGGTTTCCATGTTCCGACCATTACATTATTAGTTAGGGTTTCCCCATTTTTAATTACATAATAATATATTTGTTCTTCTTGGTGAGCTTAACTCCAAGCTTTAGAGATTTATGTTCATTATATTTTTTTGTTAATAAAAAAGTGATCGAAAATGGATGAGTGTCAATCGATTGATGAAGGAGTATGAAGAATGGGTGAAATCATTTGTTAGATTTGCAAGTGAGAATGTTGAAAACCACAATAGAATTGTATGTCATTGCTTAAGATGTTGCTACTCAAACCGTATTACTCCAAATGAGTTAAAAGTTCATTTAGTGTGTCATGGTATTGATTAAAGTTACACATGTTGGTCAAATTATGTTGAGAAGATAGACGTTATGGATTGTGATGATGAGATACATATGAAAGACAACTACATAAATGCATATGAAGACGATCGTTTCGAGGAAATGACAAATGTTGTCGAAGAAGATCTTCAGGATTGTCCTAAGATGTTTCAGCGGTTGATAAGTGATGCTGAGAAATCATTATATGATGGTTGTACTAAATTCACAAGATTGGCAGCGATGTTATGGTTGTATAAGTTAAAATCTGTTAATGGATGGATTGATAAGAGTTTTACCGACTTGGTTGCACTTCTGAAGGATATGTTGTCGGAAGACAATGTGCTCCCTTCTCGAACCTATGATGCAAAACAAATGTTACGCTTCATAGGCATGGACTACACTAAGATATATGCTTGTAAAAATTATTGCATCTTATTTTTTTAATGAGTGTGCTTCATTAAAGTTTTGTCCTAAATGTAATGCATCACGATATAAGAAGGAAGACTCAATTCCAAAAAAGGTTGTATGGTATTTTCCCATCAAAGCAAGATTCAAGCGCATGTTTAGCAATACCAAAGATGCAAAGAAGTTGACATGGCATGCTGAAGAAAGAATTAAAGATGACAAGCTTCGGCATCCTGCAGATTCTGCTCAATGGAGAAAAATTGATCACGATTATCCTAGTTTTGGTCAAGAATCAAGAAATCTACGCCTTGCATTGTCAATAGATAGAATTAACTCACATAGTGTTCAAAGTTGCTCCTACAGTACATGGTCACTGATGTTGGTGATATACAACCTACCTCCTTCTCTATGCATGAAGCGCAAATATGTGATGTTATCTAAGTTAATTTCTAGACCTAAATAACCAGGAAATGACATAGACATATATTTGGCTCCATTAATTGAAGACTTGAAGCAAATGTGGGAGACATGCATAAATGTATATGATGCATATAGGGAAGAAAGCTTGAAACATACATAAATGTATATGATGCGTATAGGGAAGAAAGCTTCAACTTGAGGGCTTTGTTGTTCAGCACAATCAGTGATTTCCATGCATATGGCAATCTGTCTGGATATAGTACAAAAGGACATTTTGCATGTCCTGTATGTGAAGACAATACTCATTCAATGAGATTGGAACACTGTAAGAAGAATGTCTTCCTTGGCCATCGTAGATTTTTGCATTCAGATCATCACTATCGACGATGGAGAAAAACATTTGATGGAAACAATGAAGAAGGTTGTGCTCCTTTGCCGTTGGCAAGTGACCAATTATTTCAAAAGCTAAAGAGTTTGAATACTAACTTTGGTAAACTTTTTGCAAAAGAAATTGTCACAAATGGGTGGAAGAAAAGGTCAATCTTCTTTGATTTGCCATATTGGAGTTCATTATATGTAAGACAATTCCTAGATGTTATGCATTTTGGTAAAAATGTGTTTGAAAGTCTCCTTGGTACCTTACTCAATGTTCCTGGTAAGACCAAAGATGACTTGAATGCAAGGTTGGACTTGGTTAGTATGAGAATAAGAAAGGCATTGAGGTCGATAATGAAGGGGAAACGTACATTTCTACCTCCAATAGCTTATACTTTGTCGAGGAAGGAGAAAATGGAATTTTGTAAATTTATTCATGTTGTTAAAGTTCTAGAGGGGTACTCTTCCAACATTTAGAACCTCATATCAATGAAAGACCTCAAGTTAAAAGGTCTTA
>NC_032028.1:18377112-18400056 GCF_001865875.1 Lupinus angustifolius | reverse complement strand
CAAGGCAATTTTTAGCAAAGTGATTGACCCTGAGAAATTACCTGCATTGCAAAGACAAATTATTTTGACTTTGTGTGAGCTTAAAATGTATTTCTCACCTTCTTTTTTTGACATAATGGTTCATCTAAGCATTCATCTTGTTCGGGAGACACAACTATGTGGCCCTTTCTATATGAGATGGATGTACCCCTTTGAGCGTTATATGAAGACATTAAAAGGGTATATGAAGAACCGATCAAGACCAGATGGTTTTATTATCGAGTGATATGTTGTTGAAGAAGCTCTTGATTTTTGTACTGGATACCTTACCGATAATGATTTCATGGGTATTCCAAAGCCTCGACATGCAAAAAAACATTTGATGAAGATATTACTGGGAATGAAATGTTGACTATAATAAGATCCAAATTGGAGCAAGCGCACATATATGTTTTACATAATGCCGACGAGGTTGAGCCATATGTTAAAATACACAAGGAGATGCTAAGGAAGTCTTACCCAAGTAAGAATGAAAATTGGATTTCCAAAGAGCATAATCGGTGTTTCATAAAGTGGCTAAAATATCACATTGATGTGGAGTGGAATATAAATGCACATTCAGTTTCCAAAAGATTGAAATGGTTAGCCAATGGTCCAAGTATTCATGTCTTATCCTACATTGATTACCTAATTAATGAGTTAATATTTTATACGAAAAAACAAGATGATCAAAGTAAAATACAAAATAGTGGTGCGACTCTTGTTGCTCGAACTTTGCACATGTCAAGTGCAAAAGATAGAAACTCAATATATGCGAACATGTTATACTTTGGAGTGATTAAACGAATATGGGAATTGGATTACACAATGTTTCAGATGCCGGTTTTTTATTGTATGTGGGTTGATAACAACAATCGCTTCCGAGTTGACGAGTTAGGGTTCATGTAGGTGGATCTTAATAGGTCAGGATATAAAGATGAGTCATTTATTCTAGCATCACAAGCTCAACATGTATTATATGTTAGTGACTCAGCTGATATGAAATGGTTCATTGTTCTTTTAACTAATAAAATAATCGTCAATAATATTGATGACCAAGAATATGAAGATATTGATGAAGATGATCCTTTTTTGGGACATATCAATCGCGTGAGAGCGGACCAACTACGGATGATGATTTATATATAAGAGATTATCACGGTGAAGGGCTTTGGGTAAATCAATATGTTCCTCCAAACAAGGATGACCTTACAAGCCAAAAACAATCAAAGAAAATGAAAAAAATATATGCAAGTAGTCTTTGTAATTACAGCTTAATTTTGATTGTTTGTAATTTGTATAATTTTGTTTCTTTGTAATTTGTGTAATTTTTTTATTTGTAATTATGTACTCTGTCAAAACATAATTGACATGATATTCATTATTTATAGTTTGTATTGTATTGATGTTAATAAAATAAACTTCTTACATGTATTAATATGTTTGTGTTGTTCAGAATGTATAAATGTATGTATTGTCGAGAATGTATGTTTTACTAATAAATGTATATATATGTATTAATTTATACAAATCAACAGCAAATTCTAGGGGAAGTCCTGACATGCATTGTTGTAAGGGACAAATCAACAACGCTTTTTAAAGATAGTGTTGTTGTACATTCTTAATATAACAACGCTATGTGTGTTACGTTGTTGTATTAAGGTGATGTTTGAGAATATTTATGAATAATACAACAACGTTTTTATGTTAATGTGTTGTTATATGTATGACCTACAATAGCGCAACGATAAGCGTTGTTAATAATACCTATAAAATGCATTGTTTATGTAAGACTTATATGGACAGCGCTTTGTGGACGATGCCCTGTTATATTTGTGTACTATATGACAACGCTTTTCGTGTGATATGTTGTGGTATATATTCAAGACAATAGTGTTTGAGAAGCGTTATTAATGATGACAATATACTAATGTGGTCCAACAGAAAGTATATGAAAGCGTTGTTATGCATCTAAAATAAGTTTTGTTGAACTTCAACTTTGGCGTAGTGATTCTATATTAAATTATTCTTCCAAATATGTAACGTTTCTAATATTAAATTATTTTTCTTTAAAGAATGCAACACAAAAATGATATATATCAGAAAAATAAGAATGCAGTCAATAGGCGCAAAATATCGATCGACACACTAATAATATATAAAATACTTATTAAAAATACATTTATGAGTATTTTGTGGCCACTGTCATAAAATTTATTCTCTCATAAATTATTATGATATGCGGTTAGTGCAAGTATGTTGTTATTTTTTCCATATTAAATCTTGGTCTTGTCTAACTTATAGTCCAACGTATCTAAACTTCGATAAAAATATATTCATAAAAAAGTTATTTCCTAATGAGATTTATGTTGTGAATGCAATTTTCAAAGAGATGGACTTAAAATGACAAAAAAAAACAATAATGTTTATGGCTCTCATTATGATCTTTTATTATATGGAGATATGGGTTATTAATTGCCTATTTTATTTATCCATATTCATTATTAATCAATCATTGTTATAAAAAAACATAAACTAAATGGTAATTGATAGATTTGAGTATTAATAGCTTCATCATCTAATGTAAGATTATAGATTATTTGTAATTCGCTCCAGTAATTTTCAATTTTCCCCTTGAAGTGTTTGGATGTTTTGAACTATTGCATTTTTTTTTTCAAGTGATGGATTTAGGACTTAGAGGTAGAGATGACAAAATGGGTTGTCCAGCCCGTTTTGATTGTATCCACAAAAACTTAAGTGGGTGTGGGATTGCCCGCATTATCTTAATAGAAAAAATTAAAATGTTATGTTTGTTTTAAAACGGGCATGCGAGCGGCCCGCTTGCATTGTTAAACAATTTAAAAAATAAAAAACTCACATAATAAATAAAAAATTAAATAAAGTAGTTGAAGATAAAAAAAAAAAGTAAGAAAAACTTTGATATTTTATTTGTAGTTGAATAAATCACATTAGATTATAATTTTTAAGGTATTACAAATTATATTACATCATATTTTAATTGAAAATTTCTTATTTTATCCTTAAATTATATTTTTGAGCAGTATGCATTGCCTAATAGAAATGTTTGCGGGCTTAGTATGTGAAACAGGCAAATGGGTGAAATCTGTATGTCATGCTCGCAAATAAAAGTGGGCAATTTCTATTTTGTCATCTATACTTAAAGGCATTAAAAACTATAATAATAAATATCATCAAGATAAAAACATTAATTTTAAAATTACAAAATTTAAATATATTTAGAAAATTAAATTACATATTTTATAATTAATATTTATGCGACTTCATATTTTGAAATTATTGAATGGCTAATTTGTTATCAATGTTGTTGAACATTTCTCACTAAATATAAGTCACTAGACACTCATTTATTCATGTATCTCCCATTTGATTATACAACATATTTTTAACAATTTTCATAGTTAAAAAACTATTTTTAGAAGATAAACTAAGGTGTAAACAATGTATCTTCCACTTTTAACGAACTTATCTGAAAGTTATTGATTCATTTTAGAGAAATAAATTCAAAATTGTTATGCATATCAATGATTTAAGTCTCATGTTAATTATGAAATATCACCAATAAAACATTGGTCTAGTCGTGTAAGGTCTCACCGGATCCCAAAGGTTGAGAGTTCGATTCCTATGAGTGATACTTGTTGGAAGGGACAACTACGAACCCTGAAAGAGATTAGTTTCTTAACCAAAAAGATGAGAAAATACCTTGATAATACCAAAAAAAACATCACCAAATCAGTTGAACAAAAATCATCTAGATAAAACTTTGCAAATTTCATCAGTTTTATCATATCAAAACTAAAAAAGAAATCAACTAGACTCAAAGAACAATATAAAGAGTCAGGAGGGTATTTGTCTCAAAAAACAATCATGAAGTTTATTAAATTGCATATTCACGGTATTATAAAATAACTCAACACGGTAATGATTATTTGTTTTCACAAAACATATTATATTGTTTACAAAATAAATAAATTTAGAGCTTAGAAGTAGTATAAATATTTTTTTTAAATACTCACGGTGTGCATTGCACACCCTCACATACACATTGCACCGTCCATGTTTATTCCCACTCAATTATATATCATATTTGTAATTTAATACGCTAAAGTGATTTTTTTACCTAAACAAAATAAAACAAAAATTGGTTAATTGTAAACTACTATACACTCATCAATTATAAATGTAATTATGAATGTGTAATAGATTATTAAGATATGATTTTTAACCATTACCTTAACTTATTACAATGTTTAAGAAAACCGCCCTAAGGTAAGTCAACCATTAAAAAATGGGGAGGAGTCCATTTACTTTAAAAATAGGTTTTTTAAACTTACTCCACATTCTAGGCATCAATTTTAGGGAAATTCAACGGTTTGAATTAGTGAGTAGATTTAAATTAGTAGATGTCAATAGAATTGATGGCTAGAATGAAGAGTAAGTATAAAAAACTTACTCTTGGAGTAAGTGGATCCCCAGTCATAAAAAATATCCTTCAAGTTTCTCATCCTTTGCCTTCACGTATGTCATAATCAATTGTATACCTCAATGCTATCCTAAAAGTACATTAATCATTGAAAATAAGGGTGGTGCTAATAGAAGCACCTAATTCTAAAAGTACATGGACAGTTCTAGAGTTGGGCTAGATATGGCAACCCAAAGACAGATTGTGAGTGTAAATTTAGGAAATGTTATACAAATTTTTTATATATCTTTTCATTTATAAAGAGGAGGTTACTCTATTGTAACGCTTCATTAGATCCCAATATAAATTAAAATGTTAAGAATTTAATTCCGATAAATGATATTTATTGAAAGTAGCCATCATAAATCCTGAAAATGATTAATTCTTTAATTATAGTGATGAGACAAATATATATGCATTTTCATTGTTACCTTAACAAAGTGGAAGCATTTAATTGATTATATTTATTAGGTATGTGCAAATGTAAATCAGTCTCTTGTATACCTACTCCATATAGGTACAGAAAATAGTAGTATAGCTTGATAAAATAATGTAATAATTTTATTTTTACAATTATATCATACACTCAAATTCTACAATTATATATTTAGATAAAGAATGTGGAAAATAACCAGAGAGAAATTGTGTGTCCTCCATTATTCACCCAAAAAAAAAAAGAATTTGTAAGAGTTGAGTGTAGAACGTAGTTGTAAAAACAATAAGGCTAAGAAACTAATGGAATCCTTCTTCAATTTCATACTCAATTTTACCAAAAGAATATTGCCTCTATCACATTATGCTTACATCTCTATTTAAAAATACCAGTTGTTAGTTTATAATTATAATTTCATTAAAACTATTGATTTTAAATCATACATTCTATGGTTAGTGCATTGGAAGCGATCATTGCGTAGCGTTGATCACAAACAATAAAATAAAGTGCATAGAATAAATAGAACATAAGGAATAAGAGAATTTGGAAACAGAGTTTGTCAAATTGCCTATGTCCTCAGAAGCGCTGACCGGTTAACAAGATATTATTATAGTATAAGGATTACAAATCCTAACACACTCATGAATCCACATGCTCATTTGGTGTTTCTATTTGATGTTTATATCTAGTGCACATTATAATAAGGGACCTAAGTTTAATATATACATTGATATTCTACTATGTTCTAATGCAAGACAATGTGAGACTTCATATAACATATTGTAAACATCTCCAACAAGTAAATTTTAATTTTAATCATTCATATATGATTGTATGACTCATATTTATTGTTCTAACAATTTTTCAAAGATATGATATGATATCATATCAATGGCATGGGTAATAACTATTGGATGATTGAAATAGTGGCAACCGGAATGTGAGCAGAAAACACATATAATTATAGAATTATAATGCTCAATTGTTTATGAGAAGAGTATTGTACTATGCTTATAAATCATTTTTGGAAATGCGAGGTAGACAATGTAAAACTTACTTCTTAATATGTTTCTCCACAAAAATAGAAGGTACACAATATGGAACTTAATTTCCAACAAATATCAATAATGCTGAGAAATTTATAAAGGTACAAAGAGATATATGTGATTTGTATCAATTTATGTACAAGTTTTCTGACAATTGATCATCATTGTTTATTTTTTTCCCACTTCACACCTAAGTGAGGGCAACCACAAACAACATTTATCTTCATTTTTGTTTGGTAATATACATGTTGAGTTAGCATATTAAAGAAGTCTGATATTATTTAGAAGTAAACATTAAATAATATATAACTGAATAAACTAATAGACATAATATTTTAAGATTTTGGGTCAATTTATAATATCTATATTTGACTTTTGAAAGTTATGAACATGTATTTTGAAGGAGAGAAAATGCTCAAAAAGAAATATTGATTCACAAATACTACACATCAATTGGCAATTAATTTAATCCAAAGTTTGAAATCACCTCCTTTTCATCTTATCATCATATTAAGTAATCATTTTCTTTCATTAGGACATAATTAGTAATTATTTTAATGCTTACCCAATATGTAATAGCTTTTCTAGTAGGAATTATCACATTCAGTAAATATAATATATTAAGCATTTACTTTTTTTTTTCAATCTCACTTGATAGAATTCAATGGTAAATGAAATTTATCATTATGGATGTTTGACTCATGTGGTATGTATGTACTTATCCTCAAGCAAAAAAAAATCTGAATTTAAGTCCTACATATGAAAAAAAGTGTTTGATGTTATCATAATTATTAAGAAATTGAGACTCAATATACCTCATGATCTTATTATTTTCATCAAATTTACATAAGTCATTGACTTTCTTATATATAAGAAAGTGCAGTTGCTTGTAACGGAAGCAACATAATTAAAGTAGTGAAAAATCCCAACTAACAAACTAACAAACTTTCCTAACTAACATATAATAACGATTCTTCTAGAATATACAAAGTGTGTCCATATAAAACACATGTGCCAATTAATTGTCCATGTGCATAAATTCTGACCGAGCATGCTTCATGGTCTGGGTAGGAATTTGGTGTGCCAAGGTTAGCCAGAGCCACAAGCCTGACTGTGTAATGTTGATGTGCCCAGCAAGGCCTCTGACGCTCCAAGCGTGATATTTGGTGCATCGGCCTAGGTAGGCCTAGTGCGTCACCCTGAGCGACCTAACCGAAGGACATGCACCTGACTCGAGCAACCTGACTGAAGGGCCTGCGCTTGATGCTTGGCGTGGCTTGAGCTATTTTGGACGTGCTATCTCGGCCAGGGGCTTCAACCTGATGCGTCATGGTGCATAGGATTCTGACCGAGCTGGTTGAGCCAATGACTCGTGTTGGATCATGAGATGAGCCTTGGATGTTTTTGTTGTGACCATGTGAGGCATTTCCATGTTGCTTGGTTGGCAAGTCACCATGCTTATCATGCTTATTATGCTCCAATAGCCCCCCGCAAGTTGGAGCATAGATATTAATTGTGCCCAAGTTGGATAGTAAGTGGTGGAAAGGTGTAGGATCCAAAGCTTTTGTAAATATGTTTGTTGTTTGTTGAGTTGTTTGGATGGGGAGAAGATGGAAAAGCTTGCTTTGAAGTCGTTCTTGAACCACATGGCAATCAATATCAATATGCTTAGTTATTTTATGGAATACAGAATTTGCAGCAATATATCTAGCTGAATTATTATCACAATATAGGAGGGCGGGTTGAGTGAATTGTACCTGGAAATTGGTAAGCAAATAAGTGAGCCATTGGATTTCACATGAAGTAGATGCCAAAGCTCTATATTATACTTTAGAGGAAGAACGCGCTACAGTGGTTTGTTTCTTGGATTTCCAAGAGACCAGGGAATTACCAAGGAACACACATGAACCTGTGATGGATTTTCGCGAGTCTAGGCAAGCTACCCAGTCTGAATCGTTGAATGCCTTGAGTTGAAAAGGTGATGTGGAAGACTAGAATTTCCCTTGTCCAGGGCTCCCTTTGATATATCTCAAGACACGAGTTAAAGCTTGCTGATGAGTGATGGTTGGTTGTGCCATAAACTGACTCAATTGTCGCACAACATAATTGATATCAGGTCTTGTGTTGGTTAGATATAAGAGTCTTCCCACCAATCTTCTGTATGCTGCTGGATCAAAGTGAGGAGTTCGGGTATCTTGATGTAATTTTGTGGTCTTCACAATAGGTGTAGGTGATGGTCTTGATGCCAGAAAACCAATATCTGCAAGTATATCAAGGGCATATTTTCTTTGGCATATAGTGATGCCTTGTGTGGATCTAGCAATTTCTAGGCCTAGAAAGTATTTGATTGGGCCTAGATCTTTGATTTTAAAGTGAGTGTCCAAGCACAATTTAACCAAATCAATTTCCTTTTGGTTGTTACCAGCCAAAACCAAATCATCAACATATATAAGCAGAGCAGTGAAAACAAAGTCTAAGGCCTTAGTGAATAAAGAATGTTCATGGTGAGATTGTGTGTATCCAATGGATAATAAACATTTGGTTAACCTAATGAACCATTGCCTTCCAGCCTGTGTTAAGCCATACAGAGATTTGTGGAGATTACAAACTTTGTTTGGGTTTGAGCATATAACACCTTGAGGAATTGACATATAAACTTCCTCAAATAAATCACCATGTAAGAAGACATTGTTAACATCCAATTGATGCACAAGCCGATATTATGAGGCTACAATAACCAATAAGATTCTTATTATGGTAAGTTTAATAATTGGTATCAAAGTAATCAAGCCCTTCTGTTTGGTTATATCCATTGGCAACGAATCTTGCCTTATATCTCTCAATTGTGAAATCAGGCCTATACTTAATTTTATAAACCCATTTAGATCTTATAGGTGTTTTGTCAGGTGGCAGGTTAACTATGCTCCAACTTCTATTTACCTCAAGGGCATTCAATTCATTTTGCATAGCCTCTATCCAGTGTTGGTGCTTCACTTCTTGAAAATAGTGCTTAGGATCTATCTTGGTGTAGACAGACAAGATGTGTTTCAAATGGTTGTGGGAAATAGTGTCATAAGATATAACAGTGGATAGGGGGTGACAAGCCTTGGTAGATTTGTCAGTTTTGGCATGGCTAGAGGAGAGAAGATTACAATGAAAATCTTGCAGGTATGTAGGGGCACTCCTATTCCTTTGAGATCTTCTAATAGGGATGTTGGTGTCCTCATAATCAATAAGAGTGCTTAGGGTTTGACGGTGTTATTGGGTTCTAAAGATAGGTTGTTGTCTTGTTGGTTCATTGTCTCATGGATATTTGGATTTTGGTGTAGAAAATTGAAATCATTCTCTATTGGTGTGGTTGGGCAATCCTTAGTATGTTTGGTGTTATAGGGAAAGATGTGTTCATGGAAGATGGCATGCCTAGAAATAAAGATCCCCTTATTCCTTAAATAAAAAATAATGTAACCTTTAGTAGTGTCCTTAAATCCAAGAAACATGCATTTTCTAGCCCCGGGGTCAAGTTTAGTCATATGTTGTGCTAGAGTACTGGCAAAGCATAGAGAGCCAAATACTCTCAAATCTTGTAGGTTGGGTAGCTTGTCATTAAGAAGTTCATAGGGTGACTTGTGTTGAAGATTTGGAGTGGGAAGTCTATTTATAAGATAAATTGCATGTTGAACTACATAGGACCAGAAAGCCTTAGGAAGTTTTGATTAGAAGAGTAAGGTTCTGGCCACATTCAATATGTGCTTATGCTTTCTCTTAACAACTGAGTTTTGATGAGGGGTTTCTACATAAGATGGTTGGTGCACTATTCCTTTCTCCATAAAGAAACCATCGGTGTTGAACTCAACACCATTGTCTGTCCTAATTATTTTGATTAGTCTACCAAATTGAGTGTAAGTCATTTGGACAAAAGTATGCATAAGATGTCTAGCTTCTACTTTGGATTTCATAAGGAATAGCCAAGTATGTCTAGTATGATCATCAACAATAGTAAGAAAGTACTTATGGCCATGTATGGAAATATTTGCTATAGGTCCCCAAATATCCATATGGACTATATCAAAAGCACATAAACTTATATGCATATTATTTGGAAAAGAAAGCTTGGCTTGTTTACCCAAGTGGCAGAAATTACATACAAGTTTGGATTCACAATTTACATAGCTAAAGGTTTTGCATACAGAGTTCAGTATATTCATTGAGGGATGGCCTAGCCTAAAATGCCACAAGTCAAAAAAGGCACAATATTTAAGGTGTTTACATCATGCAATATATCCAAGTTATCCTTAAAATCTCTTCTAAGCATGTAAAGTCCATTAACAATATCAACATGTCCAATCATCCACAAGGTAGTCATATCCTGCATAGAACAATTTGAGCCATCAAACATCAATTTACAATGTAATGAGGATATTAGTTTATGTACCGAGATGAGGTTGTATTTAAAAGCAGGCACATACAATACATTGTGTAAGGCTAGTGATTCAGAAAAGATTATTGTGCATGATATCTTTGTCAGTATAGTGGTTCCATTGGCAAATTTATAGTGATAGGTCTTATGTGTTTGAAGGTGTTAAACTTTGACAAGGAGGGGCACACATGATTAGTGGCCTCTGTGTCAAGTATCCAGTTGTCGCGACCCGATTTTTGGTTGGAAGACCAGCCCTGCGACTTTGGAAGAGGCGAATTCGATTCCTACCTCTCCCAATTGATTTGGAGTCGCCACTATGTTTTTGGCAGTTAAAACGTAGAAAACTCTCTTTTATGCCCAACTTCGATAATATGGTCTTTAAATAGAGATTCTAAGCTTGGGAGTCGATTACGGATCGGGGAAGGTATTAGCACTCTGTTCGCCCGTATTAAAACGATACCCTTGCTAATCACATGAACTCTTATACCCTTAAACAAATTTATTTATTAAAATTCACTTTCTAAACAAAATATTTTTATTTTTTATATTTGTGTCTGACAAGAGTTTATGTTGCTCCTACATATCTCTAGGTGCAATAGGAAAATTAAGACTACGTAGTTCTTGTTCGAAAATTGGTTGGTTTACTTGGTTTGGTTTGATTTGGTTTAGTCGAAGTATAATTTGATTTTCTATCATCTTTAAGATAGGTAAGCAGCATAAGCTAATGTCCCCACCGCACCAAATCTGAAATTAATTTTTAAAAGTAATTGTTTGTGAGATAGATGAAGCAGCAAAAACTAATATCCGCACCGCATCTAATCTCAAGTAGATTTTTTGAAATAGTTAAAACTTAATTGTTTGGGAGATAGATGAAATAACAAAAACTAACATCCGCACCGCATCTAACCTCAAATAGGTTTTTTGAAAATAGATGAAGCAGCAAAAACTAATGTCCGCACCGCATATAATCTCAAATGAGTTTTTGAAATAGTTATAATTTTAATTGTGTCGAGTAGATGAAGCAGTAAAGCCGATGTCCGCACCACATCTAATCTCAAGTAGATTTTTTGAAATAGTTAAAACTTAATTGTTTGGGAGATAGATGAAGGAGCAAAAACTAATGTCCACACCGCATCTAACCTCAAATAGGTTTTTTGAAATAATTAAATTTAAATTGATCGTGAGATAAATGAAGCAGCAAAAATTAATGTATGCACCACATATAATCTCAGTTGAGTTTTTGAAATAGTTAAAATTTTAATTATAGCTGATTTTGATTTCCGTACCGCATCTACTCAAATAGATTTTTTGAATAGTTTAAAGAGATAAAAATTATACTGTTAAAGATTGATTTTATATTACTTGTGTTTTTATAAATAAATTTAAATAGGTAATAAACTAAAAATTTATGAACAAAAACCCTCCATCCAAATTTAATAGTTGGTAACAATTTCATCAATTATTGATACTAAAGATTACTGGGTGACATAACATATATAATTTTTTTTTAGAGAATAAGGCATATAATAAAAGAAGGAAAATAAGGAATAAAAAAAGATATGAGAGGGGTGTACGGGTTATCTAAGAACCTTGAAACCCAAATGGGATTTCAAATCCCTAATTCCGTTTTCTTCCCCAATCGACATCCATAGGGCTAGCAGGGAGGTCCAGCGACGAACATCGTAGGTTGAGAGCATCGGGACGCAGGGGTCTGTATGGTGGAGGAAGGAGACGCGACGGTGGTTTATGGTGGTTTGGTTCTTCTTCCCGTTTTTGTTTCTTAATTCGTTTCTTGTTCCTTATTCCTTTAACTATGAACCTTCATCTCTTACTTCTAACTATCACATAGTTCTTAATTCTTACAGTAGCTTATTAAAGGCAACGGAACGGGATGGACGTGATCGATGGACGATGGTCCTAAGTCGGTAATGAAGGTAGTAAGGTCACCATTTGGAATCGATAGTGTCAAGGCTTTGGTAACAAATCATATCCTTCTTCTATTCGAATTTTAATTATCCATTTAATGCTTGTGTTGATTGAGGATATATGTAAGGCACTAATTTTGGGTGGGAATTCGTTCATGGACAAATCATATATTAAGATTGTCGGGATGTAATTACTTAGTTTTAGTTCTTAATGGAATATGGGTACTTCTATTCTTTTGATATTTGGAACGTAAACTAGGTAAATCATATGGCCGACAATTATGTAAATGAATGAAATAAGCAGCTTACCTGAATACGTATCCCGATCTTTTACCCTTTGAATGTCATCCTAGATGATTCTTGTTCCAGGATATTCCTTGCACCTGCTATGCATTGACTGAGTTCTTCACCTTCTGATGTCTCTGATTGTTTCTTCTCTGTGTGCTCACTGATTTATTATGTGTATGTATGTGATATCAGTATGCTCTCTTTTGGTATTGTGTATATGCGAATTCTCTGGTTCTTTATGCCTTTGTGTTACTCTCAATAAGTGTTTTCTGATAACTGTATGGTAGATTATTCTGACTTGTACTCTATGTTGTATACTAGATATCTCTATTTTTCTGTGTGTGTATATTGCTCTCTGATAGTTGTCTGATATGCGTGATAGATTTCTTTTTTATTCTTCTTATGGTTGTGTGTGTTGTCTGTGAAGTAATGCACCTTTTCTTATAATCGTTTGAGACAGACCCTTAGGCTGCCAATTTTAATTCAGTAACTTGCAAGGATTATGCTCCATGATTACCCTTTATTGCTGCAATTAGATTGATTCCGTAACTGAAATGGTTGATTATGTGCAATAGGTAACTGTTGGGGTTTTTTAGCCTGCCCCCTTTTTATGCTGATTGAGGGGCCCTCTTGGGGTGCCAACGTGCACCCCTCTGCCTTTTAAGTGTTTGTGATGAATTGCTAATCATGATGATTTATATGCGTAACTGAAAACGTTAATTCATATTCTGCATCTTTTTGAAATCATTGATGTGGCTAACTCATAGCATTTTTCCTCTACTAACGCCTCAAACTGTAACCGAAAGATAGAAAAATTCTTAATTTGCTTTCCCTACATTTCCTCTTTGTAACCATGGTTGGTTCCCTTCTCCTTGCATTAATTCTATAAATGCTCTTAATATTTGTTGTTTGTTGTTTCTGGTTTATTCTCTCATGGATCATTTGTCTTTTTCTTCACCTTTCGGTTTCTTCTTATGCTTATGATGGTCATCAGTAATAACAAAAGGTGATGTTCTTTTTTGTTTTGTTTTGGTTTAGATTTGACAAAAGGAGCTTCTGGAGTTCCAACTCAAAATTGTTCAACAAAGAAAAAATCCTTTTGATGGGTCCTTGTTCATGCTCTTGTTTTGGGGGTTGTTCTTAAATCACCACTATTTGGGTTGTGGTTTTTGACATTTTTGTTTTGCTCTGAGGATTTGGTGCACAAGCTTCAATGCCCTGCTGTAATTTGGATGCTCAATTACTAACCTCATGATTCTAGCACTAGCCTTAGTGTATCAATGAAGACCAAATTATGGTGAAAAGACATGTGGCTTATTGTTTTATGAACTCATCAAAAAATCTCTTGATTTAATGCCTGAACATTTTGTACTATGTACACTTTTATTTCAAATTTGAGCCACTGTTGAAGGGTAAGTAGTGTAGGTTCTTGAGTAACTTTATGTCCAGGTTGTGATCTTCAATAATACTAATCAACCAGTGCTTTAATTCTCAATTTATATTGTTATTATCAAAACATATGTCTGGCGTCCTAGTTTGGTGGATAAATATTGAATTGCTTATATCAGTAACAATGACTAAATTATTAAAAAATAGAAAAGTGCAATGGTAGCAACTATAAATTTTACACATTTAGATTAACAAAAAATGATTTAGAAAGAAACTACAAAGCTGAAAAATTTCTCCTTGTTGACCATCAAATTGCTATTTTTTAGATTATCCACCACACTAAAGGTCTAAACCGAAAGAGTATCATCAATAAGTCCAACCGTACCATTGCATTATGGATTACTTTACATCATGAGAAAGATATCGGGTATGACATAATTGAGTGTTCACACCAGTGGTCATTCATACCTGAGGGTTCTTGATGTTCTTTGGTAGGTTTGCTTTGAGTGCCACTGCTTGGTATGACACTAAGTTGATTCATATTATGTCCATTACATGATCCACTGTTTGGTCCAATGCTCTTGAAGAGTGATTCTAGTTGAGCATATTGTTCTAGCCCAAAATTGAAGCCTATGTTCCTTGTATCAGAGGTTGGTGCTTGATCCTTCTCAATTTTGTCTGAGGTCCTTTCTTGAGTTGTTATCATATTGACTGATCCATTGTCTTGTCTTGTTCTTCCTTGAAATTTGTTGGGAGGAAAGCCATGCTTGAAATAACATGTATCTATTGTGTGCTCGTTCCTTCCATAATAGGTACATACCTTTTGTCCACCATTCCTTTGTCCACCAAAGCCTCTGCCAAAACTTCTTCCTCTTCCTTGCATAGTGCCTCCTCTTTGTCAAAGAAATCTTGACTTCCATTGTTGTGTAGTTTTATTCATGTTGGTGTCAGGTTTATCATTTGAAAAATTTAGTAATGCTTTAGAACTTGTTGGGTTGACTTCATCAAATTGCCTTTCTTGTTGCTGCACTAGTGAAAAGGCCTTGTTTATTTATGGTAGTGGCTCCATAAGAAGTATTTGTGCTCTTGTTGCACTGAATTCATCATTTAATGCTTTCAGAAAATAGATAACATGTTCCACTTCTCTTTGGTCCCTAACAACTTTGGTTGATCTGCAGTTGCATTTGACTTCACAAACACACATGGGTGTCATTCTCAAGGACTCTAGTTCTTCCCATAGTGTCTTCAATTCTGTGTGGTAAGTTGATATGCTCCTATCTCCCTGCATCAATAACTACAATTGTTGTAATACATCTGAAATCCTAAAATAATCTCCCTTTGAGAATCTCTCCTTTAAGTCTGCCCATAACTCTTGTGCACTTTCAATGTACATAGTGCTTTGTGCAATCTCTGTTGAAAGAGATCTTGTGATCCATAATATGACCAACTATCACTCATGGATGAGATCCATGAAGAGAGCACTAAAGACTAAGAACAAGCTGAAGTTTATGGATGGCTTTATTACACATATCCCACATATCATATTCCAATGATGATTGTGGTGGAGGTGTAATAAAGCCATCCATAAACTTCAGCTTGTTCTTAGTCTTTAGTGCTCTCTTCATGGATCTCATCCATGAGTGATAATTGGTCACCTCTAGTGGTGGTGTGACCAATACAACCCCTGGATTCTCTCCTAGATGGAGGAAATATGGACTTTGCACCTCATTAGTGCTCAATGTTGTTAGCATGCTTCTTTCTTGCTACATTGCTAATAAATTCTTGGCTCTTTTTCTTTGTTTCGCTGAATTCTTGGCTAGGTCTTTCTTTGGGTGAGGTGAGTAAAAGCCTATCTGCAACTTGGGTAAACAGAGCCTTCATAGAGAAGACTTTGATACCATATTGTGAAATTGAGACTCAATATACCTCATGATCTTATTATTTTCATCAAATTTACATTAGCCATTGGCTTTCTTATATAGAAGAAAGTGTAGTTGCTTGTAACGAAAGCAACCTAACTAAACTAGTGAAAAACCCCAACTAACAAGCTAACAAACTTTTATAACTAACATATAATAAAGATTCTTCTAGAATATACAAAGTGTGCCCATATAAAACACATGTGCCAATTAATTTTCCATGTGCATAAATTCTGACCGAGCATGCTTTATGGCCTGGGTAGGAATTTGGTGCACCAAGGTTAGCCAGAGCCACAAGCTTGATCGTGTAATGTTGATGTGCCCAACAAGGCCTCTGATGCGCCAAGCGTGATATTTGGTGCGCCAGCCCAGGCAGGCCTAGTGTGTCACCCTGAGCAGCCTGGCCGAGGGACATGCGCCTGACTTGAGCAACCTGACCAAGGGGCCTGCGCCTGATGTTTGGCGTGGCTTGAGCTATTCTGGCCGTGTTGTCTTGGCCATGGGCTTCAACCTTATGCGTCATGGTGCATAGGATTCTGACCGAGCTGGTTGAGCCAATGAATCGTGCTGGATCATGAGATGAGACTTATATGTTTTTGTTGTGACCATGTGAGGCATTTCCATGTGGCTTGGTTGGCAAGTCACCATGCTTTTCATGCTCATTATGCTCCAATAATAATTGAGAAGTATTGGTTACTAAACCAACATGCAGGGATCATGAATAAAACATATATCCTACATAAGTTGAGGTGTCGATCATGTATAGATCGTGTCTTAGAAGGAACTCTGCCCTCTTTCATGTTGAGATCTTTTTCTTGTGCATAGCCCATAAAATGATGCACATACCTTCTTCCTTCAGTCTATTACAACACAACCTTCCTTAATTTCCTATTGGAGCTGTAACATATATGTTTTACTTATATCTTTGAGCATATTAGTTTAGTTACCAGTAAAACACTATAATGCGATCATTGCAATGAGGACTTAGATAATATTATCCTTTTAAATTCCCAAAATAGTTTAGTTCATCATACCTTAATCGCAATCCTCTAGATGTTGGTGGTGGATGTGAGAGAAGCTATGTGAAACACTCTACACGATTTTTGCTTTTGTATAAGAAAGAAAACTAAATAGAACATTTTAACAAAATAACAAGGAAGGAGAGAAAGCACTCAGAATTACTAGGAAATATTTTTTTGATTCAGATTAAAACACTCTACACATTTTTTTGCTTTTCTATAAGAAAGAAAACTAAATAGAACACTTTAACAAAATTACAAGGAAGGAGAGAAATCACTCAGAGTTACTAGGAAAGATTTCTTTGATTCAGATAGATGTGTCTTACAAAGGGAGTAGTACATGTTTATATAGTGGATGGAAAATCACCCATGGTTTATTCTACACCCCTAGTTTTCATTTCTCTGATCCTAGTTAGTTCTTCACATGTGACCATGCAAGAGGTGTCACTTCTTGGTTGCCATTCTTAGTGAAAATCTTTCAGACTTTTTCAGAACTTACTGTTCACTTTTTCATGCCTCCATGTGCCTTTTCAGACTCCTAATCATAGTTTTTTCTCTTGTTCCATAATTATCTCAGCCATGATATGCTTTACTCGAGAATGTTGATATTAGTTGATCATTCTTCATAGTTAATAGTGTTATCTCTTTCTTCACATATTGGGCACTGTTGAGAATGCTTGAAATATGTTATTGTATTAGTCCCACATTGTCTAGTATTAGAATAAAGTAGAGTAACCAATGTTATATATTGGACTCATGTCCCTTGTTATAATGTGCACCAGATATAAGCACCAAATAGAAACACCACATGGGCAGGTGGGCCCATGGGTGTGCTAGGGTTTGTAATACTTATTCTCTAATAATATCTTGGTAGCCACTCAACGCTCCAGGGGACGTAGGCATAATTGGCAGAACCTCGTTAACAAATTCTCTTGTTTCTTCTCTTCTATTTATTGTATGCCTTTATTTGATTGCTTGTAGCCAACGCTGCACAACGATCGCTTCTACTGCACCAATAATTGGTATCAGAGCCAATTAGTAGATGGCTCTTAACCTAGACGTCTGATAATGGCTAAAGAGGGTGAAGGCGTGATGGCTACACAAGGTGCGTCAAAGGTAATGACAAAGATGGAGTATATGAGTTGAAAGAGAAGGAAACATGGCGGAACTATGGTGTAGGCGATGTGTGTGTTGATCCAGAACCCATAAGTTCATGTATTGGGTTAGGATCAAGGTGGAGATAAGGACTCATGTGTTGAGTTTGACCAAGAGACAGATGCTGACAATATCTTTCTAGATGTTGAGGGAATGTTCTCAGTTGAGATGAGAAGTGGAATATCATAATGGCGTGTCTAAGACGTCATAGTGAAAGATATTAATTGTTAGCAGATTCACGAAAGCACAGAGGCGCTGACTGACTTTGATGTAGGGTATAACATGGGCATTGGCTTTGATGCAAGTTGTAACACGAGCATTGGTAGAGATGTAGAGGTGTGACATGGGCATTGGCTTGGATGCAAGGATGTCACACAGACATTAGTTAACATTGATGCAAGGTGTGTGTTGTGGGTATACTCCTTATGATGGAGTATGATAGTTCTTTTGAACTAGGATTGTCGGAGTAGACAATGGTGGTAGTGGTTGAGGCTTTCCAAGGAAGCTCCAAGGTTCAGTTTGACTGGGTATTGAAGAGGATGATTGTTGCTGAACATTTGTGTAGAGGTTCCAATATATCGAAAGACTTCCTAGAAATAAGTGGTTAGGCGGCATGTTCCATTTGATGGCGATACGGGAAGCTGCACTACAAGTTTGGAGAGCTAGGCTCTTGATAACATCGTCAAGGATACTCAGAAGGTCTATGCTGTAGGGGAGCAGTTAAAGAGAATTAGACATTGAACAAAGTGGAGTCATACATTCACTAAGGTGAAGATTCTTGTGTAGATTTCATAATGAGCGAGATATTCGTCTATTTCAATCAAGATGGAGATTGTTGGGGATGCTTGAAATATGTTATTTTGTTAGTCTCACATTGTCTAGTATTGGAATAGAGTAGAGTAACTCATGTTATATATTGGACTCAAGTCCTTTGTTATAATGTGCACCAGATATAAGCACCAAATAGAAACACCCCATGGGCAGGTGGGCCCATGGGTGTGCTAGGGTTTGTAATCCTTATTCTCTAATAATATCTTGGTAGCCGCTCAACTCTCCCGGGGACATAGGCACAATTGGCCGAACTCCGTTAACAAATTCATGGCCAACGCTGCGCAATGATCGCTTCCGCTGCGCCAACAGGCACCTATGCTCTGGATATTCAGATAATAATTGACATGCTAACTTTTTTGTTCTTGGTGGTAAATCCATCATATTTGTTCGAATTTTATTGTATCAACTGTTGAATTCTGTGGCTCCTCTAGATCTTCTTCCTACTGAGTATATACACGTAGTTGGTCCTGTGAAATAGACTCATTACTCTTCTTTGTTGTCTTTCAAAGTCCTCGGTATTTCTTTGAAAATTATTTCTAATTCATGGGATCTGATGGTATGGAGTTTGTATTCAAAATCACCATGGTCTTCAATAAATAACTTTGTTTCTTGCTCATATTCGAATGGGGCAGCTGTAGTCCCAAATCTGATAAGATTTATTGGGGGATAAAATTTATATGGGGTTACTGCTGCTATAGTAGAATAACATTTGACATACACTTTATTTTGAGTTACAATATTGAAATAATGTTTTGCTGCTTCCTGACCTAACTTTGGCAATAGTGATAATTCATACATATTATTTGAGGGATAGATAGTTTGGATCAATCCATAACCGAATAATGTTTTTACTAACTCCGGACTTATTCCTGGATAAATAATTGCCTTGTTAAATGGATAATGTGATATATTTAATAGTTGACGTTGAAAGTTCCAGACAATTTAATTTTCCTAATAATAGTCTCAAATAGTCGTATTGTTCCTTGGAGTTAAAGGTGGTATGAGATTATAGTCTTTTTTGGGTTTTGGTCGGGTATCTAAGATTACTAGAATTATTTGAGCCATATATTATTTCCTTTTCTCTTTGGTGGGTTCTTACTATTTCCGCTAATGGCACTATTTGGTTGGGAATTAATAATGGTTGTGGTGGTGTAGACTCCTTAAAGTTAGTTTGGATGCCTACTTATTTGGTTGTTTTGTTTTGGCTTGGCAGTTGCGATTTGATATCTAATATTAACAGTGTAGTGTTTTGGATACTCTCATTAAATGAGATCGTTAATATTTCAATAGTTGTAGTTAATTGGACATGGACTAATTGGATATTCATTTCCATATTACTCAGCCTTCTATCTATTTGGTCGCTGAGATACATAGATAGATTTGTTGTTCCTCTTGTAGCTCCTTGGATATTTGTGTTCTGCATAGTGGAATTTGTATTCTGCATAGTTGAATTCTCCATATTAAGATTTTCTGCCATCTGAAACAAAATCATTAGTAATTTTCTCCTATTCTACTCAAATAATCTGTAACTAAATTGTTCTTTCCTTTTATACATTCAATTTCATAATCATAGTGAGCCAAATTACTTTGCCACTTAATCAACATTTTATTTGTCAATCTATTGGTTTTTATTCATTTATCTAACAAGTGTTTCACTTGAGGGTTATATGTCCTAATTAGGAATTTTGAGTTTACTATACACAACTCGAATTTTTCTATAGCCTTAATTATTGCTAAAAACTCCTTCCAAGGGGAGTGTTATTTGCTTTGACTATCATTAAATTTTCCACTATAATATCTTGTTATTACTTCTTCTTTTCTTTCATTCTCATGGTACAACGCTGCTCCCTAATAATTCTCTGATGCGTCTGTATAGATAATTCATCTTACATTAGCCTCAATTGGTATATACAATTTAGGCAAATGTTGACACAATTTTTTAATTTGGCCTATTATACTTTCTATATTATCATCTAGTACCCACCTACTCTTTTCCCCGGCTAACTTAGATATTTTTGCTATCAATTTTGACAAATTTGAAACATAATTCCTTGTCTGGTTCACTAATCCTAAGAATGATTGCAATTCTTTTTTGTTTGTAATTCTAGGAAAATCTTTAACTTGTTTGCTTATGTGTTCTTGTAGTTCATTTCATCCTGTGATATAATTTGTCCTAAAAATCCTATCCTAGTTTTTCTTAATTCTGCCTTTTGGGTGATATATAGCCTTTTTTGTTCTACTAGATCCATAAACTTTTTTAGATGGATCTCATGAACCTCTTGGTTATATAAGAATATTAAGATATCATCTATATAGATTACTGCAAATTCTCTTAATGATAATAATAGCTTTGAAACATATTCTTGGAATATACTTTGACTATTATGGAATCCTATTGGTAATACGTTCCACTCTTAGAGTCTTTCAGATGTACTAAAAGCAGTATATTTCTTATTTTCTTCTTCTAACTTTATTTGCAAAAACCACGATTTGCAATCAAATTTGCTAAATATCCTCTTCCCTCGGACAATAATTCTATCATAGGTATGGGATACCTATTTCTAACGGCTAACTTATTTAGTTTTGCATAATTTATAACCAACCTTGACTTCCCTCTTTTTTCTTCAGTGTGCTTTATTACTATCATAGTCGGCGATGAATATTCTGATCTACTTTCTCTTATTAGCCCATATTTTTTCATTTCATTTATGTGCATTATAAATTCTTGTTTGTCCCTCTCTGTCCAGGGATAAGGCTTACAATTTATTTCTTTGTTGTAATCATTTAATTCTATTTTGACTATAGGCCTAGATTTTTTTCAATGGACTAATGGGTTTTCACTATAGTTGTCTTTTAATCTCTGTTCTATTGTCTTTTGGATTCCCATGGTAAATATAGTTGTTAGGTGTTGTTTTATCTCTATAGGTTTATTGTTTGGTAAAAACTGAACTTCTTTTGTACTATGTCTCTTTTGGAATTTGTCATCCTTTCTCCTATAAGGTCTAGTTATTCTTATGTCATAAGCCATATGTTTACATGGTGTGGTTAACATTAATACTTTAGTATTTATTTCTAGCGGCATGTAATTTTGTAAGAAATCTAATCCTAATAGTATGTCACATGTGTTTTCATTAAATTGGTATAACATATTGATCTTTAACTCATATTATCCTATTTGAATAGGTATATCTGTAGCTCCTAATTCCATAATGTGTATTTCTTGTATTGTTGTACTCATTCTTAATGGGTTTTTTCCATAGTTCTGGTGGCAAAACATTACATTTTGTCGTTGTTTTATTTGCTCCAGTATCAACTAATGCGTGATATTTTCTAGCCCAATATTTCTCATAATTAAATTTAACCAATATATAATATAGAAGTACTGATTACTAAACCAACATGCAATGTTTGGGATCATGAATAAAGCATATATCTTACATAAGTCGAGGCGTCGACCATATATAGATCGGGTTTTAGAAGAAACTCTGCCCTCTTTCATGTAGAGGTTTTTTTCTAGTACATAGCCCATAAAACGATGCACAGACCTTCTTCCTTCAGTCTATTACAACACAACCTTCCTTCATTTTCTACTGGAGGTGTAACTCGACGTTCTTGTTAGGTATCAGTGGTTATAGTACACCTAGAAGGGGGGGGTTGAATAGGTGTTGCGGTTAGAATAGCCGCTTTTTACAACTCAACAATTTATGCTGAATCACCCCTAAGATAATCAATTAATAAATGAAGATAATCGATTAATTGAACAATCTTAATCGATTAACAAAAAACAGTTTTAATCAATTAACAGAAACAATTTTAATCGATTAACAGAAACATGATAATCGATTAACACAACAATTTTAATCGATTAAACACAAACAGTAAGCTATTACAGAAAATGATTAATTGCAGAACAGTTAACCGATAACGGAACGAATACAGAGCTTACAGATTGTATATCAGAATAGCATCCAGTACAGCAAATGAACAGAATGTATCAATTGAA
>NC_032028.1:18376661-18377012 GCF_001865875.1 Lupinus angustifolius | reverse complement strand
ATGAAATGATTTAAAAGATATATGCATATGAGACATGTATTAAGTGCCCTAAGCCTTCGACTCAACTTAAACTAGAATCTAGTCTAAGCCTAGTACCAAATAAAGACTTAAAGCACGTTGATTTGTTGGTGATCTTCAAGCTCTTTTAGGCACAAGTTGTCCTCATCATAACCATGACATTCAAGGAGAGCTTTTCAAAGTGTTCCTCTTGACATGCACACTTTCAGTCTCCCCCTTGCATATGGATTAGGTTTGAGAGGGTTCGGATGAGGTTTACTTAATCCTATTGCATATGGATTAGTTTGGTTACTGTTTCAGAGACTCAAAGCACAGAGAGGTTGCGAGAATGTC
>NC_032028.1:18376170-18376561 GCF_001865875.1 Lupinus angustifolius | reverse complement strand
ACATGATTTTCTGATTTTCTAATAAAAAGCGTTGTGTCAACCTAGCCTCTCTCGAACCCTTTTTCTAAAAGAAAGGTACTAAGTCTGTCATACCAAGCTCTAGGAGCTTGTTTGAGACCATATAGTGCCTTTTTAAGTTTGTAAACATGGTTCGGATATTTAAAATTTTCAAAACCAGGCGGTTGGTCAACATAAACTTCTTCTTGAATGTATCCATTCAGGAAGGCGCTTTTTACATCCATTTGAAAAAGTTTGAAATTCATTAAAGATGCATCCTGATGGCCTCTAATCTGGCTATAGGAGCGTATGATTTGTCATAATCGATACCCTCCTCCTGGTTGTAGCCTTTGGCCACCAAGCGTGCTTTATTTCGAATTATTAAGCCAGATTC
>NC_032028.1:18337353-18376070 GCF_001865875.1 Lupinus angustifolius | reverse complement strand
CTGATTCTGTTTTTCAGTTTTTCAGTTCCAACAACTTAACAAACAGTTAGGTTAATCGATTAACGTAATGCCTTAATCGATTAACAGCATTTTAAAAACGTGTTCCAGTAGCAACCACTTTACAAAGTAGTTGGGTTAATCGATTAAAGGATTGGTTAATCGATTAACAGCAATTTAAATGTGTATTTTTAAATACAAAACATCAAATACGTTATGCACTTAGTTAATACATGTTTAACACTTAGTTTATGCCTAGAATGCACATATACATGTATTTATGTAATGCATGAACATATTATGAATGACATATCTCATGGATGAAATGATTTAAAAGATATATGCATATGAGACATGTATTAAGTGCCCTAAGCCTTCGACTCAACTTAAACTAGAATCTAGTCTAAGCCTAGTACCAAATAAAGACTTAAGCACGTTGATTTGTTGGTGATCTTCAAGCTATTTTAGGCACAAGTTGTCCTCATCATAACTATGACATTCAAGGAGAGCTTTTCAAAGTGTTCCTCTTGACATGCACACTTTCAGTTCTTATGTAACATATATGTTTTACTTATATCTTTAGGCATATTAGTTTAGTTACTAGTAAAATACTATGATGCGATCTTTGCAATGAGGATTTAGATAATTGCCTAAACCTAACAAATGGTAAATGAAATATGAAATTTTAAAACTCATCACATTAACTAAATTTACCCCATTTAGAATGAAAATATTTTTAGTCAGCCTTTTGTTGTAGGAATTTATTAATACAATAAAAATTATAATGTTTAATAAGCCAATAAATTTCATTGAGCATACTTAATTGAGTTTTTTGAGAACGAGGTCACTTATTTTGCGAACGAAATCACAAATGGGTTTCATATTTTTATAATATTTAAGTGTATGACATAATTTAATACATACTTAAATGATGTAAAAATTTGTCGCGATTTGACTATAACCATATTTAACATAGATTGAAAACTAGATTAAAAATAATTGAAGAAATAATGAGTGGAAAATAAAAGCAATAAATAAGTATGTAATTGAAAAATAAAGTATATATATGAATTAAACTATAAAACATAAAACAAATATGTAGAAACAAAATAAATCATTGGAAGATCTAAGCCAGTAGTAATTTTTAGCTGATTTGTTTTATTACAATATTTAAAAAAAACTTGGATATGCAAAAAATGAATAATGAATGAAGAATATTAAGATAGAGTCAACTTCTCATCTCACTTTTTGTGGAAAATATTCAGCACATGGATCATTTAAAAATCTACGCCATCACAGTTACCTGATTATAAATGTTAAGGATAAGGAAAAGTTGGACAAATTTAGCACAAAAAATAGATAAAAGGATAAGATCAAATAATATAAAATGAACCAAACATGCATGTGCTCAAGTTTCTGAATTTCCTAGTTGCCTAATCCAATCAATTTATTTAGATAATTTGTCTAGTGACGTAAGGTTTTATTGGATCTCCATATATACTAAATTAAATGTTAAATATTTGATTTCTGTAAGTAACCCTTATTAAAATAGACAATCACGCATCCAGAAGAACATTAATTCTTTACATATAGCATTAGGGGATACCTTCTATTATTAAAAAAAAAGACAATACTTAATACAATCATTATTGACACCAAAAAGTCAATACACAAAATTATGTGTTAGAAGTTTCATGTAAAAATGCAAGACATGATCTCACTAATACAATTCATGACCACTCATGAAAGTTGCAATAAGGTGTTTTCACATGCCAAAAGCTATATGCTTGTGTCTCTTATCATTATTGGCCTTAATTGCTTAAAATAATGTTTTTCCCTTAACAATGAAAGCTTATAAAGTGGGACAGTAAGGTATGTTTGGTTAAATCATGAAGAAAATGATGGACTCTAAGGCCCCATTTAAAAAGTAGAATGACATGTGGTTCATATATATGGATGTTATGTTCTGTAAGAGATGGGTCAAAGGGGCAGTGCCATTCTCATATACTCATGGATATTACATTATATAATGCATTGTTTTCTTACCTTTGCTTATGTGTAAAATTGGCAAATTCACACTACAGGTTGGGAAAATCGTAAATATTAATGTCGAGTTTCTTTTTTTTCTAAAGTCTTGCATAACTTGTTACCTGCATTAGCGATTTCAATTTTTTATATAAAGTGAAGAAACTCGTCAGCCTACTGGACGAGCTTCATGTTCCCCAAGCTATTTCTAATATATTACTTTGTGGTGTATAATATGAGAGCAAATCTTTTGTCTCACTTTTTGTACAATTTCATGTATTATCACTTTTAATTGGTTGAAAAAAATTATTTAAATTAAAAATATAATTATTTAAATATTATTTTGGCCAATGATATCTTCTAGCATAGGAGTAACACAAAAAAGTAGAACAACAAATGTATACCCGTACAATTCAAGTGATTCTCTAATTTCTTTTTCAATGACATTTTTTCCTTATTGATTCATAAAGAAAGAACGACATAAACTACCGTAAAAAGGTTTTTATTTGTATTTCTATATGTTCTGTGAGAGGTTTGTACAAAGTAAAAGAAAAAAAGAATAGAAAATGGCCAAAGTACATATAAGAGAATATGAACCTCCATCTTAATGATATATCATTACTTATTATATATACATGTGTGAAATTTCATGGACCCTAAAGACTTTAAAATTATAATATTATACTACAATTTTAAGAAATCAATAAAATTGATTATTCTTATTAATATGTGTAATTCACTTACAAAATCATAATAAAGACCACATTATGTAATATAATATTGAAATAATCTAAAAGAATAAAATATATGAGTTTAATAAGTTATAAGTTTATTTACATGATAGTTTCCAATATCATAAAATAATTAAAGACTCCATTATCAATATAAAAAGCTTGGGCAACATGAAACTCGTCCACTATGCTGACGAGTTTCTTCAATATAAAAAAGTTAAATCGCTAATTTAAGTAATGAGTTATGTAAGGTTTTAGAGGGAAAAAGAAATTCGGCATCAATATTCACGATTCTCCCAAAAAGTATACCAAGTGGTAAATAATTTAAATGGAACACCCAAACTGTAATATTTCAGTCAAGGTGCACCTATAATATAAATTTGCCGTGTAAAATTAGTCTTTTTTTATTATTCCATCTATTTTGATTTTCAAATTTGTTCAATTATACAATTTTAATGGTCATATCAAGTTTCTGTACAAAAAAGGAGATGGGTTGTTGGTCACATAGGATATTCCTATTTGTATTAGTTTTTTATGGAAAATTTAATAAAAAGATTAAAGTTGCATAAATGAAAAAGATTGTGATGGAAATTTCTCAGAGATCAAAAAGTAGGTTGTGAATCTTCTTCAGAATTATAATACGAGGTAAAAAAAGTTAACAGCTTTAATTTTAAATTATTTTTCAATAAAAAATTACTCTTTATATTTCAGTATTAGACTTTCAGTTGAACTCCAAAAAGTCATAACAAAAATATCGCAAATCAGCAAAAGTTAGTACTGAAATTGTATATAAAGCTAAAAAAGGAAAAGGACTTTATATTATGAATATGATCTTGCTGTTCTATTTCTAAACAAATAGCATTTAAGCATTATAATAGGACCACAAACTTATTAAAGAAGGTAGATGATTAAGGAAGTAACATTTTGATACTTCTTGCATGGCACAATTTCAAGCAGAAGACAACTTTATCTGAACTTAATTAATATTTATAGTAAACTTGGTCAAGAAAAATGAAAAGCAGGGAAAATGTATGATGTAAATCACACATAATTAGAGCATATGGGACAGATGAATTGAATTTTTTTTATGATGTTTTGATTTGAGACTAATAATAATAAAAAACAGGTAATAATAAATTACTAGTAATGGGTTAATAATTGAATAGTTTGAATAATTTGTTGTATGTAAAAGTAAAAGGGTAAGCAATAATCATTTAATCTTAGCTGGATGATTCGACCAATTTGAATATTAGGATCACCAAATATACATATATATCATAGTTCTTTAAATAATTATGATCCATAAGGTGGGAAAGCGAAGCTTACAGCTACTAATCTAATATTGTAATATTTAATTAATTCACATAAAGCTGCTTAATATAGGTGTACCTAGTTCATATTGTAGTGTGGTCCATAACTTAGGACCTTGAGTCTAAATGTGTAGTCTCCAATTAATACATATTTATTAGTCAAATGGAGTATGGACTATACAAGTTAGCATACAAAAGCAATTGAATATGAGATTTACTTAAGATAAGCACAATAAAGAACCTTTAAGGACAAATGTTATTAGGGTTTGAAGTACCATATGGAACCCTAATAAAGAAAAGTATAGCACATGCTTCACTCTAATGATGCTATATTAATACTTACACAAAGTTAAAATTGGTTCACCAAAACGGATCCCATGTTCCCAAAAGGGAATACAATACAGCAAAAGAAATTTCAAGTTCCTCTAATATAATACTCTATATTTATATTTTCTATAAATTTTCAAAACTATATTGGACTTACACTTGTGACTATTAACAATTAATCTATTTGTTAGCATATATACTAGGTCCCAAGGACCACTTAAGGTACAATTGATTGTTATGGAACTACCGACCAATTTTCATTTCTTTGTTACCTTAATTTCTGAGGCTGCTGGCATTAGGAATCCTATTAAGTATTTTATAATGAGTCATCTATAAATATAATTGTCATTGTAAGAATTTGTACACAATTAGTACATTATTTATTATTACTTATATTAATTTTTCGAAAGGTCAATGATAATCAAACATGAAGAGTGAATGATATAATGATAGAGTATCAAATTCATACATTATCAGTTTTCTCGTATAATTTAATCATTATAAGACTAGGTCATTGAATGGTTATGATTTGTCTAAGAGGGAAGACCATTCTTTGTTCTTGTCGTGTTAGTGGATTAACCCAAAAAATGTAGCTAAATAGATTACTTAGTTTATCTTTTGCATAAGATATTAAAAATAACATAAGCAAATTAAACTATGCTATAAAATATTTTCCAGTGGAGCTTAGTTGAGATTATGAGATAGGGATAGGTAAAAATGCATGTTTTATAAGATGCCAGAACATGTCACATGGATTTATCGCGTAGTGTTTGTCATTAGAGATCTGAAACCTATAGCACTTTGAATCTTTAGAATTAACTTTGTTATTAAGTCGTATATTTTTAGTTTTAACTTTGTTCTTAAGTCGTATATGTATTCAGAATTGAAAATAAAGTTATTTATAGTTTTTTTTCCCGACATGGATGATCGTACAACATCAGAAGATTAAGCATATATTTTTTTAATATTTATGTTATTTTTTAATAAAATTGTAACATTTCATATAAGATTTAATAGGAATGATTCAAATATCTTGCTTGTTGAATATATATTATTATTTTAAATAACTTAACAACTAAATTCCCTATATATTTATTATTTCGTCAGTAGCTAGATTTGGTTTTTTAACCCCAAAAAAAAACTAAAATTAATAGTCAATTTGCTTTTCTAAAGGTTCTGGTTTTACTAATTTAATCCTTTAAATAAATTTGTCATTGTATTAATTCATAAAAAATTAACCTTCCACCAAATTAGCAAATGACGAAAAAAAACTATAAGGTTCTCATATATACCATATTGGTTGATAGTATACAAAGTCAGTAATAAAATTATTTTTTATAATCTCATGTTGATTAAGGTTAGAAACGAGTCAAATTGAGTCAAACCAGAATTTGGTTCGATAAAGATTTTCTCAACTTGAAATGTGACTCGAGTTCAATATAAGTTATTTTTTTAGCTCTACTTCAGCTCGATTAAAGTTCGTGAACTTTTCAGCTTTATTCGATTTGATTTATTTAGACAACTCAAATAATTAATTCATTTTTAAAAATATTACAACAGTTATATATATATATATATAATAACAATAGACATAATAATGCAAGAGTCAATATAAAAAATTAGTTTATATATATATATATATATATATATATATATATATCTGTATCTAATTCAAGTTTGACTCGTTCATTTAATGAGCTCAATTTTCAGCCAAAGTTCGACTCATTTGGTTCATGAACCAAGTTTATCAAGCTAAATAATAAGTCAAATTTCAAGCAAATACCAAGGTGTTTCAATTCATTGTCAACTCTAATATTGATAGATGATGTCAATCTCTAATCCGATATTTTTCTCAAATATGTAGTAAAAAATTAGACCTGCTTAAGTTTTATGTTCTCACAAATTGGGTCCCATTCGAAGTGGTCCGTCAATCTTTTTTGTGGTATAAGTCCTCGAAAGGGATCATCTACCTCAAAAAGATCATGTCTTTATCTAATATAACTACACCAATTAATATAAAGATTTTAGTTTTTATTTTTTATAATTTTTAATTAAATAATATATTTTAATTGTCTAGACATAAATGGGAACAACAATGAGATGAGAGATCTTCATTCCAAGTACATGTCATCTAGACCACCTTCACAAACATACTACCATATGATGATGCCACGTGGATATGTAGTTTTTTCATAAAAAATCAATAAAATTTTCTTGGGCCAATATTTGAAGATATATATCTGAGTCCATTATAGTTTCAATAACTGGTCAACACTTGAAGATTTTATTGTCCATTGGACCGAAATTATACATCCAAGCCCATATGTTGCATGCATTGTTGATAATTGGTTAGTAAAAGAGCTGAAGAAGGTGACCCTCTAGATGTGACTTGGAAAAGTATGAGGAATGTTTTTATAGGGTTACTAATTAGCATTTTGCATAGTTCCAAAGTGTGTGATTGTGACAAGTATATGGCTTGTATGAGGCTTTAGGTCATAGCTAGGATCATTGTTTCACTTGAATTTGACATCCTAACAACTAGGGTGGTTTAGTATCAAAAAGGCACTTCAAATATATAAAGTTTGAATATTTGAGTTTAAATATTGGTAGCTACATAATTTATCTCATCACCTTAAAATAGCTTTGCTTATGAAAAATATTATGGGTGTAAGTGGCTTCAAATTGAACAATGAAACCGGTAAAATTGAATTGAATCGGAAAATGTGGTTCAATTCAATTTTATGGTTTGGTTTAGTTTTCCCTTTGAAATCATTTACATTTTTAGCTATGCACGGTTTCATAAGTTCTAAACGATTAAATTGAACTGCTTAGTATAAAAAAAAAGTCCCAAAACTAATTTTCCTACCAACTCACTCATTTCTTTCTATTTTTCACATTTGAAAAAATCACACATCAAACATATTTCTTTCACTTTATTTAGCGATAGAATTGGAAATGTAAAACATAGAGGAAGCAATGTCATTTACCCACATGGATGAGAAACTCAAAAATTCACCACCTTCCTCTCAAACCCTAATCACAAGAACCCAAAGTTTCAACTTCTTTATCCTCATTCGCCTTTCAATCTTAGATCAAAACCTATTGAGACATATTACTCCTTCTATTCCAATGTAGCGGAGCAACGACATGTAAAGTTAAGCACACAACAACTATCAAAGTTATGAACCCTAAACCTCTAATTTCATGGACTGATCTCTTCATGTCCATTTCCATTTCTATACCAAAAACCACTATGAATTGAACCACTCACTTGGTTTGATTTGGTTCCTTAAATACATTTAAACTAATTGAAATTCAACATTACACCCCATTTAACTACACCTTACACATAATATGATGTCTTAATTTTTATTTTATTTTTAACAAAAGCTTTCTTTACCTCTATGAGAACTTGAAGAAACTATTATTATTTTATGAATTAAAAGGGCAGAGAATGGGTCATGGAAGTAATTTTATTCCATGATTATAATAAAATTATGCTTCTAACTTCCACTACCTTTGGCGGTCTCTTTGTCTGATTTTGAAAAATATCATAAGGTTTTTTAGTTTAACTTGAGGTTTTCCATACATTGAGATATTTATATAAATTACTGTGCTACTTATATTTACACATTATGAGAACTTGTTTTTTTCAATTTCCTTTTTAAAGCAATTTCTTCGGAAGAGAAAGAATAGAAGTAATGGTAAACTATGAGAGAAACTATATTGAGAATGGTAACTTTTTATTATTAAAATCTATATTATATATAAAGAAGGAAAATGACGTAACTACCATAGTGTAATTTCATTTTCTTGTTTTACCCATAAACTTTTTAATTTCTAAAAAAAATCATATAATCATATGTAACTACTACTAACATATTAATCACATCTCTAACATTATACTAAAACAAAAAGTTATAATATAAAGTATCCAATGAAAATATAATATAAATTATAATCAATACAAAATATTATTCCAATTCTCCAAAATAAAATATATAAAATTTAAACAATTGACATCGTAAAAGTATGAATTTGAACTGCCATATCTGTCACTGCTACTAATAATAATTGAGAATCTAATTTGAAAATGCAGTGACAAATATTAAGCTATCTCTTGAAAAAAAATAGTTTTGTATCATTGAAAATTAATGTGAAGTTCATTCATTCAAATGTATTGCTAGTGGCAATATTTGTCATTGTATATTTTGGATGGGCAAAATTATTTAAGGAAATACATGTTAGAAGAACTTTGGCAATTTATTAAATTTTCTAATATATTGTTGAAATATGGCGAAGATGAAATGCTTGGAAAAGAAATCTAGGTAGAATAATTAAGGTGGGAGAATGAGTTTAATGCAGCTGAGAAAAGCTTGCTGAATTCATGTTTACAAATATAAACAGTTTAATGTGTAGAATGATATTGTTGGTTGTGAATTATGATGATCATTTATGCAATACCCACAATAAATTTGCATTTCAACTTGGGAACACTCGAAGTCTTATTACAAATGATGGATTTTAGTAACAATATCAATTTGGATAACAGCATCTTCAAAAATATCCAACATATTCCTTTTTTATTTAAGTATCATATATTATTTTATAATTTATTACAACTCTCCTATAAAATAATAATAATATCTACTTTTTTCTATGATGATAAACATCATTCTTATTTGGATCCTATAACCTACTTTATTCTTAACTAAACATATATCTTCTTAATTTTGTCTACTTGTTATTATTTCTCTTTCCAAAAACATAATTCATAAAAAAATAAGAATGACAACATAGCATTCTTATTTTCATAAAAATGTTTTTATTTTCATAAGAATAAGTTAAAAACAACTCATCAAAGATACTCTCATAGCATTCTTATTTCTTAATTAAAAAACAACTTTTTTATTCTTTTTTATCCTCTTAACCCCTTCAAATGATACAAAAGCTATTTTGGAGCATACCAATGAAACTTTTGTAAACATGAATCTTTTATAAAATTGAATATGCAAATGTCAATGTCTTGCCATAAATAATAATATCTTGTAGCATATAATAAGTTGCACATCTATTATTATAACTAGTCGGGAGATACAGTCACGCACTTTGAATATTACATGATATTATATATTCAGTTTTTATATATTTCATTTTTTATAATTAGAATATATTTGTTGTATTCGGTGTACCTTATATTATAATTTTTGTGTGTTTATGATAATATATAAGCTAAGGTGAGAGATGTGGTTAGTTAATGTGTTGGGGTGATTAATTAGGAATATATGAGTTTTTTGTAAAAATTAAATAATGTAAAGAGCAAAATAGGAAGTGAAAATTACACCATGGTGGAAGTTACACCATGTTTTGGCTTTATATATAGTATAGATAAATATATATAGAGGAGAAATCCGTTTACATTAAGTTACATTCAATTTCAGTTATTCATTCTCTTAAATCCAACGGACCAAATGAGTGAGTGTAACAAATGATAATAGAAAAAAAATCTTAAATAACTTATTGCACTCACTCGTTTGGTTCATTTGGTCCGTTAGATTTAAGAAAATGAATGACTGAGATTAAATGCAACTAGTGTAACTTAACTTGGGTATAAACAGATCCATATATATATATATAGAGTGATGATCCACTTACTCCAAGAATAAGTTTTTTAAACTTACTCTCCATCTTAGTCATTAATTCTAAATAAATCTAATGATTTAGATCTACTCACTAATTCAAACAATTAGATTTTCCTTGAATTGATGGCTATGAGGGAAGTCCACTTATTCTTAGAGTAAGTAGATATCTCTTCATATATATATATATATATCCACCAAAAAAATATAATCTATATTATCTCTAAAATCAAAATATGATGTAACTATTACTATTAATGATTTTTACTTTCCTTTTTTGACCTTAATATTTTTTATTTTCTATAAAAAATCATATAATCCAATAACATTTTAAAGCAAAATTGTGGGTGTTAAGAGGAAGTTAAGTCCACTAAAAATATCAAACTACTTGTACAATTTTTAATGACATTTTTTTATAATTTCATAATTCATTTTCATATTATTATCATAAAAATATAATATCATGTACACTCAATGCAAAAAAGATGATACAATTCTCCAAATGAAATATAGGTTCATATTGAAATTCATTTGATAGTTTGTGAACTTTAATGAATTGAGTTTAAGCCGAAAATAGTTCACATTGAAATCACCTCAAGTTTACCCTTATTGACTCAAGCTAAGATGAACATAGTTATATTCCACTTGTTTTGACCCTATAAAGGACTAATCCTCTTCAAGTATCATGGTTACACCTTCCATAAATGTGCTTCTAGGAATTGAATATCAACATTTGATCTTATACATCTATTGGATATCGAGTTTTTCCAACTATTAGAGCAACGCGTTATGCTTTATTATTTAATATTTTCTTTAATACTTTCAATTGAAAACTTATATTTTTCTTCAATTATATCTTCTTCTTTTTTTATAGTGGTTTAAGGTTTAATTTGGAAATGACCCAATATCATACTTCGACTTTGGCCCTTTCCATTAATTTGAAGATTCATGAATGAAATAACAAAAAGTCAAAGGTAAACTTATTTTCTATAATCATGATATATCATAAAAATATCCTTATAATAAATAGAAGATATGTTTTTTACTACTTAAAAATTGAATAACTTTAATTTTATAATTTATTGTACACATTATACTACTTTAATTTAAATTTTCAATTTTAAATAATAATCATGGTGTAAGGAAATAGAAAATGAAAAAAAGAGAAAAAAATGTAATTATTTTTCTCATTCATCACAAAATTGATATTGTTTTCAGTTTTCTAGTAAAAGGAGAAAGACTTTTGATAAATTAGATCAATTTTTTATTTCTTTTAATTTGTACTATGAATCTATATGTACTCAGTGTATTACTTATCATCCATAATATTTTTATTTAAAATGAATGATAACTAAATATGGATAATATGTATGAGAGATAATATAATAATATTTTCATATATAAATTTTATCCTCATAATACATTCCCATTTCCCCCTTACATAAATTAGTGTGTCTACCAACATTTCGTGTCGGTCACCCACATTCTTATTTTTTTTTTGATATAGAATGTATCATCTTCATGTTATATTATTTAAGAAATAACAATTTAAATATAAGAAATACAATATAAAAACTCAATAGATAGTGGAGATTTAAGAAAATATCATGTGGTACTTGATATGATATACATAAAAGTTATGCCAATTTCTTATTTTGTGCCTCTAATAGTCATTGCAGGCAATAGAAATAAGAGAATGTGTAGAATGTTATGATATATTAATATAAAAAATAAAAGCATTGAAAACAATGTTTGAAGCTTAATAGTTATTAATAATACAAAAGGATAAATTTGGAATAAAAAATTATGTCATGGTAGTGATTATTACTTGTTTTGTCTTATTAATAGTACTAGCATGTCAACCGACAATCTATGCTAATAGACTTGGATTCTTATTTTTTCTGATATAGAATGTATCATCTTCATGTTATATTATTTAAGAAAAAATAATTTAAATATAAGAAATGCAATATATGAACTCAATAGGAAGTGAAAATATAAATAAGAGAATATCTCGAAGCTTAATAATATGTTAATATAAAAAATGAATGCAATGAAAGTAATGTGTGTAAGTTTATATTAATTATTAATGAGAAAGATTACAAATGATGAATTTAGAATATAAAAATTATGACATGGTGGTGATTAATAATTGTTTTGACTTTATTAATGGTACTAACGTATCGAAAGACACTCTGCCAATCCGCATTTTTATTTTATAATATTAAGTATTAAATTTGTATTTTTTATTTTAGAGAATTAAAATATTTTTTATTGGATGTACTTCATGTTATAATTTTTACATTTATTATAATATCTAATTTAAGCTGAGATATATTAATTATAGTTATCTATGATTATATGATTTTACTTTAGAAATAAAAATACTAAGGGCAAAATAGAAAAATAGAATCATGATGGTAGTTTTTCAAAGTTTTGGATTTATATATAGTATAGAAATAAAATCATGGTGGTAGTTATTTCAATTTTTGATTTATATAATATAGAAATATAGATAGATAGATTTTTTTCCTCATAATACATTCCCCTCTTTCTCCTTATATAATTTCCCCCCCTCATAATACATCCCCTTTTTCTCTTCCCATTTTCTTTCTTTGCTATTTTGGACATTACCACTAGAAGGTAAATGAACGTTACTAATTCCTGCAATTAAAAACAGTAAATTCCAAGAGGCACAAAACTCGATGATACTGTATATTGGGTTCATATATGGCTTTCTCAACTTAACTTTGTTGTCTTATCCTCTTGTTTCATTTTTTTGGTACACAGAAAAAACTAAAAAACTAAATAGAAAGAAAAGACTAGACTAATGTAAATAGATCATTTGTAAGGTAAAATTGTATTCATTAGGGATTATTGTTCAAATCCTTTTTTCCTTTGAAGAGTGTGATTCAATAATTACCATAAAGTCAATCACTTGATTAGTCTTCAAATAACATATTTGACTTCATAAATCTAATCACGAGATAAAACATAAATATTAGTAACCACTTGGACCCCTTTAGATAGTCACTTGGCAGACCTTCACATTTTGGTAATTGATACATCCCTTACAAAAAAATTATTTACAATAAGTTATAAACTAATCATTAATAAAAAATATAATTGTTTTTTTATAAGTGATCCACTTATTGTGGAGTAAGTGGAAAAAAAACTACTCCACATCTTAACAATCTATTCTAGGAAAATTCAATGGTTAAGATCCATTCACTAATTAAATTATTAGATTTCCTTAGAAAGAATGATTAAGATGTGAAGTAACATTTTTCCACGTGTATCCCCTCCCTTTTTATATAATCAATGTTATTCTTTAGAATTAATTTCTTTCGGACATGTGATGTCGATTTCAGAAATCAAAATATTTATTTTTTAATTTATCTATTAATCTAGTAAGACTTTACACCACTTAACCAAATAATTGGATGTTAGTAAAAATGTGAGAATATATATCATTTTTCCATTTTTTTAAGGATAAAAACGAAACCTTTCACACTATAAAACATTAAAACCACACCTCAAACCTCTCTCATCTTCAAACTCTCAACTTCTTTTGACCACTTTCCACAACAGAACACTTCTCTCACTCCATAAACTCTTTCTCTCTACTCTTTTCCTCTTCATCAAAACAACTTGATAAAACCAAAAAAACAACATTAACACTTAAAAGTTGTTGTTTCAGATCCCTTCTTATCATTCATTCAATGCCCAGAAAAAGTTACATATCTTAGATCTCTTTTTTTCTTCATGGCACTGAGCTAAGACTCATCATAACTCTAAAAAAAATCACATTTTTTTACATACCCTTTACTTTTTCTCCTCACTTTGAGAGATTGTGTTGTTTCTAATGGCTGAAAATGGTGAGCTTAATAAAGCATCATTGCCTGAAGCAGAGAAGAAGAAAGAACAAACTTTACCCTTTTACCAACTTTTCTCATTTGCAGACAAATATGACTATGTTCTTATGATCTCTGGAAGCGTTGGTGCCATTATTCATGGTTCATCCATGCCTGTTTTCTTCCTTCTATTTGGTCAAATGGTCAATGGTTTTGGTAAAAACCAAATGGACTTGCACAAAATGACAAATGAAGTGTCAAAGGTTCATTCAAAATTCCTCAAAAAATAGAAACATTAAGCTTTATCAGTAACTTCATTTCAGATCTTGGATCTAATACTTTTTTTGTGAATAATCATTATTATTGTTATTATTATTGCAGTATGCTCTATACTTTGTGTACCTTGGCCTTATTGTTTGCATATCATCCTATGCAGGTATGCTATTATTTTCTTCTTTATTCAATTTTTTGCAACCTTAACTTTCTACCCTTTTCTTTCTTTCTTTCTTTGTCCTCATATGTGAAGAAAATTTGATTTATCAAAGTTGTTAGACCATAGGTTTATTAGATTACTATGTGTGACACTTAGTACCAACTTCACATCAATGAGTTTGAGGTGTGACCCCCACATGTGTTGTGTCAAAACTTTCAATTGTCAATCTCTTTCACAATTTCTATTTTCATGCCTAACTTTATCTAATACCATTATTCTTATCTTTATCATATCATCTACTAACATTAATTATTATGGTACACATTTTTATTACCATAACTACCATGTTTTATATAAAAATAAATAAATGTTTTTTTTGTGTGTGTATGAATTGAGCAGAAATTGCATGTTGGATGTACACTGGGGAGAGGCAAGTTAGTACACTGAGGAAGAAGTATTTGGAAGCAGTGTTGAAACAAGACGTTGGTTTCTTTGACACTGATGCTAGAACAGGAGATATTGTTTTCAGTGTCTCAACAGACACACTTCTTGTTCAAGATGCTATTAGTGAGAAGGTTCTTTCAATTTCCCATCTTCCATTGTCTTTTTATTTTATTTTTAAATTCTCACGAAATCTAGACATGACGGTAAAGTTGTTGTATTATGACCGGAATGTCGTACATTTAAATGTTATGTAGATGTCACATTTTTAAATCATGGAAAAATGATGGTAAAATTGTGTTCATCTACCCTTCCTTATTTTTATATGAAAAATAATAATATTAATAAAATATAGAGAACTTGGTATCCATTAAAGTGGGTCCCATATGTGATTATAACATCAAGACTCAAAGTGGTGCACGTTAGCCTAAAATGCTTAACCTGCACCATAGGTTAAGGTTTGCATATGTTGGAATTAACCTGCACTATGTAGTTATTAACATTTGTTAGTTTAACTTTGTTGGGATTAATGAACAGGTTGGTAACTTCATACATTATCTATCAACATTTCTAGCTGGACTAGTGGTTGGTTTTATATCAGCATGGAGGCTAGCACTTCTAAGTGTTGCAGTGATCCCAGGCATTGCTTTTGCTGGTGGTTTGTATGCTTATACCCTCACAGGCCTAACATCGAAGAGTCGCGAATCCTATGCAAATGCGGGCATAATCGCCGAGCAGGTGAGGTTAAACAATTCATGGTTGAACATTATGCATATGTTGGTTTTATATGGAACTAAAAAAATGTCCATTTCAGAAATTTGGTTGAGTTAGTTATGTGTTCTGTTTCCCTTTAAAGTTTTTAGATGTTCATTTTGTTTCGGAGGTTTTGATTTTGATTAAACTAGTCCTCCTACTTTTGATTAAAAGCAGCGCATGCTGAATTACTTTTACATGTTCATCACTCATGAAAGATCTTAGCCTTTTCTTTTTGTAAAGTAAAAAAGTTCATAAAGCATGATTATGGTTGTGCTTTTCTAGTTTGTTATGTCATGCCAAGCATAATCTTTGATTAGAATAAATTATTTTAAAGAAAGTTAAATTACTTTTGTGCCTAAAATTGCTTCATTTTTACTGTTATGATCTTATTATCTCAAACAATCTTTTGCTAAAAAAATGGACTAGTTAACATGCGTTATCTGCAACATGTACAGGCCATTGCGCAAGTTCGAACGGTTTACTCGTATGTTGGTGAGAGTAAGGCACTGAATTCTTATTCCGATGCAATTCAAAACACACTGAAGCTTGGATACAAGGCGGGAATGGCTAAAGGTTTAGGCCTAGGATGCACATATGGTATAGCTTGCATGTCCTGGGCACTAGTTTTTTGGTATGCCGGAGTTTTTATCAGGAATGGACAGACCGATGGAGGCAAAGCATTCACGGCTATTTTCTCTGCTATTGTTGGTGGCATGTGAGTCCTCAAGTTGAAAAACTTATTGATGATTTTTGAAGTCTTCCTTTGATCATACCATGACACATTTATTGGCTTATTTTTGTACAGGAGTTTGGGTCAGTCATTTTCAAATTTAGGCGCTTTCAGTAAAGGAAAAGCTGCTGGATACAAATTAATGGAAATCATCAAGCAGAAACCGACAATAGTTGAAGATGTCTCGGATGGAAAGACATTGCTTGAGGTTAATGGTAACATTGAATTTAAGGATGTTGCTTTCAGCTATCCATCAAGGCCCGATGTGATGATCTTTTCCAAATTCTCGATCTTTTTTCCTGCTGGGAAAACTGTTGCGGTCGTTGGTGGTAGCGGATCTGGAAAAAGCACAGTTGTTTCGCTGATAGAGAGGTTCTATGATCCAAATGAAGGTAAACCATAAACTAACACACACTAATGCACTTGTTAAATAGTAGCAAGTTTCAAATCCTGGATGAACAACTATGCTTACCCTTTTAAAATGTCCAAACAGGTCAAGTTCTTCTAGATAATGTCGACATTAAGACACTGCAACTAAAATGGCTACGTGATCAAATTGGTTTGGTGAATCAAGAACCTGCACTCTTTGCAACTACCATTCTTGAGAACATACTCTATGGAAAACCTGATGCAACAATAGCTGAAGTGGAAGCTGCTACTTCTGCTGCAAATGCTCATAGCTTTATTACCTTGCTTCCTAATGGCTATAACACGCAGGTTCGTAATGACGAATAACTTTCAAGCATACCTAAATGGTCATAATTTATCCTTAGCTTAGGATATCATTTTGTCCTAGTCAAGGCTCAAGGGTGTTTAAATCAATTTCAGAATAACTAAATTGTACAAATTTATCATTTAGTACTAGTTAAGGGTTTGCAAAATTAATATTTTCTATTGATTAACCAGGTCGGAGAGCGAGGAGTGCAACTATCTGGGGGGCAAAAACAGAGAATTGCGATTGCCAGAGCTATGTTGAAAAATCCAAAGATCCTTCTTTTGGATGAAGCCACCAGTGCTCTTGATGCAGGATCCGAAAGCATTGTTCAAGAGGCGTTAGATCGCCTCATGATTGGAAGAACGACTGTTGTTGTTGCACATCGTCTATCCACCATAAGGAATGTTGACACAATTGCAGTTATACAACAAGGTCAAGTTGTCGAGACAGGAACACATGAAGAACTTTTAGCCAAGGCAGGCACCTATGCTTCACTAATCAGGTTCCAAGAAATGGTTAGAAATAGGGACTTCTCCAACCCATCAACTCACCGGACACGCTCATCGCGATTGAGCCATTCCCTGTCAACAAAGTCCTTAAGCCTCCGGTCCGGAAGCTTGAGGAATTTGAGCTACCAATACAGCACAGGAGCCGATGGCCGCATAGAGATGATATCAAATGCTGAAACAGATAAGAAAAATCCAGCTCCGGAAGGATATTTCTTCCGTTTGCTCATGCTAAATGCTCCGGAATGGCCTTACTCAATTATGGGAGCTGTTGGTTCTATTCTCTCTGGATTCATTGGCCCAACTTTTGCTATTGTTATGAGCAATATGATTGAGGTGTTTTACTTTACAAATTATGCATCCATGGAGAGAAAGACCAAGGAGTATGTTTTCATATACATTGGAGCTGGTATTTATGCAGTTGGTGCTTACTTGATACAACATTACTTTTTTAGTATCATGGGTGAAAATCTCACTACAAGGGTTAGAAGAATGATGCTTGCAGGTATGTTAGTTATTCTTTTGTTTCTGTGTCTAATTCTCTACCTTACCTTATTTTATGTCAACAATGGCACTTGCACACATTTATACATTACTTTATATTTACACATTTCTTGAGTAAACTAAACCATCACTTTCGGCATTTCTCGAAAGATTATGGTATCACTCGATGGAATCTCGAAAGTATTTTTGTCACCGATTATGTTTTGAAAAGATTATGAATGCCCTTTAATCGAAACATTTGTCATCAATGAACTCCTTAGAAAGATTACCGTAGCAACATTTTAAATCTTTCAAAGACTTATTCGACGACAACATATTTCTTGGAATTTTGATAGCTATATTGAGGAATGAAGTTGGATGGTATGATGAGGAGGAACACAACTCAAGCCTTGTTGCAGCTAGGCTAGCAACTGATGCAGCTGATGTGAAATCTGCTATTGCTGAGAGGATATCAGTGATATTGCAAAACATGACATCTCTTCTCACTTCTTTCATTGTTGCTTTCATAGTTGAATGGAGGGTTTCCTTGTTAATCCTAGGAACTTTCCCTCTTCTTGTTCTTGCTAATTTTGCTCAGGTAAAAAACTCACTATCTCTAACACTATTTTCTTAATCCAAGAACACACACCATGACATAACATGTTGCTTTAAGTTTAATATCTATGCATTCACACCAAGTTCATTATTCATGATTCATATCTATTACGAGTTGATGGGTAAGTGGTTAATGATATGTTGATAATGTAAAAAAAAATCTTATAGTGCCAATTCATATACTATTTTCTTTTTTAATTTAATACATTTTGTTTGCAAAGAAAATTGAAATATATATATATATATACATAAAATAAATAAAGTTTTTCACATGAAGATGTTGACAATAAAGTCGAGTCATATTTGTATCACTCTTTATATTAGTTTTATATTTTTTGATCACTAAAAATAAAATGATACATGAAGTAGTACATATATGGTCTGGTAGGGTTGTGGCTAGGGGTAAGTCTAGATTTAACATAAGATTCTTGGTACTTACTAGTGTCAGATACCTACCCTACACTTGCCAGGCTGGCATTAAACGACAAAAGCCAAAACAACAAAGACCCATAATACTTGAACATTGCACGTGCTTCCTTTCTGGTCATGTACATTAATAACTATTTAGAAAATAATAAACTTATATACATTAATGGGCTTTGAAATAATTTATTATTATATGCATTGGCTATAGATATTCCATTTACCTGATCATCAATTTCTATGTCACACTGTGACTATAGTGGTCTTCATGCACTTCCTTTGGTTATTCTTTTCAACTTTATTATTATTATTATTATTATTGGATTCTGCCACCAATCTTTTTATTTAGATAAAAAATTATATTCATTGGTATTCATGCAAATCCTTGCAGAGTTAGCATCTTTTTTATATTTAAATAGTATCTTTGGGTAATGGGTACTGAAATTTTATGTGTCTAAAGAGAGGAAAGTTCATATATTATTTTCTTATTCATATATTTCTTACAAACCCTCCAAACCTTTTAATTTGTCTAGGAATGTGAGCTCTTTTGGCTTCCCACCCGTGATCTTTTTAATTCTTATTCATATGGTTGTATATTTTATTTTATAAAGTATTTTTTGTATCAACCATTGGAGATATTAACTCTGCATATGATACCATGTGGGTAGGACTTGGGAGAGTTGCATTATTTATTATTTTTCTCTAACTAAGTTTTTTTTAATTCTAATCATACAATGTCACAAAAATTCTATATTATTTATTATTATTATTTTATAATTTTTCTCTAACCAAGTTTTTTTAATTCTAATCATACAATGTCACAAAAATTCTATGTTAGAGAATCTAAATCATCCAACAAAGTACCTTCCAATCTTAATCTTTCAATGTCTTTTAATGTAGTAGGTGTTAATATAAGATGAACCATGTGTCTCTAGGTCCCACCCCTTTAGTTTCTTTTGGCTCTTTTATGTGGTTTTTGGTGAATTTATTTATCTCATTGAACTTTTTACTAAAATGATTAGAGCAATTACCATTGGTGAGATGAGAAAATTCTTGCATATAAACAAAGTGCATATAAATTATTGACACATTATTCATTAATTATTGACTTAGTTTATGCAAATACTTTGCCTAATCAAACATAAGACATTGTAAACTAAAAACAAATGGATAATAAAACAAGTGCTTCTATGGTTCTGTAAGTTTAATGTTGTTGTCTAATTTAATGAACTTTCTTAGGATTTATATGTATCAAGTATTAACAATTTAACTAAGAAGTTAGAAATCCGAAATGTAAACTTTAGTTTTGCTTCTTGGTTTATGCAGAGTTAATTAAGTGCTAACAATGATTATTACAATATGTTTGGATTGTACAGCAATTATCTCTTAAAGGGTTTGCTGGAGACACAGCCAAGGCTCATGCAAAGACAAGTATGATTGCAGGAGAAGGAGTAAGCAATATCAGAACAGTTGCAGCATTCAATGCTCAAAACAAGATGTTGTCCATATTCTGCCACGAGCTCCGTGTCCCGCAACTTCGCAGCTTGCGTCGTAGTCAAACTTCAGGCCTCTTGTTCGGCCTCTCTCAGCTTGCCCTTTATGCCTCTGAGGCTCTTATTCTATGGTATGGTGCACATTTGGTCAGTAAAGGCATTTCGACCTTTTCAAAGGTCATCAAGGTCTTTGTGGTATTAGTCATTACTGCAAACTCAGTGGCAGAAACCGTAAGCCTTGCGCCAGAGATAATTCGTGGTGGTGAAGCCGTTGGCTCGGTGTTCTCAATTCTTGACAGGTCAACTAAGATCGAAGGTGATGATCCTGATGCTGAAATGGTTGAATCACTTCGCGGGGAGATTGAACTTAGACATGTTGATTTTGCATATCCTTCAAGGCCTGATGTCATGGTGTTTAAGGATTTTAGTCTTCGAATCCGTGCGGGTCAGAGCCAAGCACTAGTTGGAGCAAGTGGTTCAGGGAAGAGTTCAGTTGTTGCGTTGATAGAGCGATTCTATGACCCTATTGCTGGTAAAGTTATGATTGATGGAAAGGACATAAGGAAGTTGAATTTGAAGTCTTTAAGGCTTAAGATTGGTTTAGTACAACAAGAGCCTGCATTGTTTGCATCAAGCATTTTTGAAAACATTGCTTATGGAAAAGATGGTGCAACCGAAGCCGAGGTGATTGAAGCTGCACGCGCAGCCAATGTGCATGGTTTTGTTAGTGGTTTGCCCGAGGGTTACAAGACGCCAGTTGGTGAGAGAGGGGTTCAACTTTCTGGTGGTCAAAAGCAAAGAATCGCTATTGCAAGGGCTGTTCTCAAAGACCCAGCAATACTTCTACTTGACGAGGCAACAAGTGCACTTGATGCCGAATCTGAGTGTATCCTTCAAGAAGCATTGGAGAGGCTAATGAGGGGTCGCACCACTGTACTCGTGGCCCATCGTTTGTCGACCATAAGAAGTGTTGACTGCATCGGCGTGGTCCAAGATGGGTGCATTGTGGAGCAAGGAAGCCATGGTGAACTCATCAGTAGGCCAGAGGGGGCATATTCTAGACTCTTGCAGCTACAACATCATCATATATGAGAGTGATTTTAATTTGATAAAATATGACCTTGTTGTGAGTTGATAATTATGTTTGGTTCTCATTAACCTCATGCATTGATTTTTCTTTTTTAGATGTAGATATCTGTCATATGAGGTTTGTTGTACTTTTGTGGACAAAGTTGCTCCATTTTCAATGGAGTAACAACTATTATATTTAATCACATATCAATGATGCATAACCATGTGTTATCTATCTGGTTATTTAGCCTTTTTCTTCCACCTTACTGTTACTATAATGCAGCTTTAGACAACTGCATGTGTTTGTTAAACATGATCTTTTCTCAGTTAAAGATAAACATAACTTTTTCAATAAGAGGGGCCCTATAAGAGAGGACTAGTTGCACTATTACAAATCAAAACTACAATGAAAGTTGTGTACTTATCTCTTTTTAACAAAATGGAGACACAATCAGTTGAAGCATATGGTCTGAATTATTGTAAATGAAGTATTGATGAAACATTATTTTATATGTCATGCTTTTTTAATCTTCACATTGACCCACTTGATGCTGTCTAGAATGATTTTCCACTTTTGTCACAAAATTTTGAGCATGAAGGGAACTTCTTATCACTACAATTAACTAAAATTGAGTGCAACTTTATCTCCTTTATTTTTTCTCTCTATGATTTTGTGGAATATGGTGTGACCCATCATAGATAACATCACTTAGCCAAGGACAGATCCTTCATCCTTTATCACATGGATCAAACTTATTGTGACCTTCATTGAAAAGGATGCTACCTTCCATATGTGTACTTGTTCTGCCAGAAAAGTAAACAGAGAAAGCTACAAGAGGGTTTGGCCCTCTTTTAAGGACCTCATAACATTTGCAGTTCCAATGCATGGTCAGTGTGATAAGAGGAAAAGTTGTGTTTGAGGGCATAGAGGAGGGTGTGGAGAAGACAAAGGCATATTATGGCTGTAATCAGAAGCAATAGTTTTGGACCCGACCACGACCTAGGAGCCTCAACTGCCCGTGAGTTCTATTGTTGTTATCTGGGTATGGGAAGAATTGAGAGCCAGAAGTAAAACATCATGTCTTGAACCAAAATCTTAAGACAATAGTTTCATTAGCCATTTTCACTTATAAAATCTTTTATTTGTCCCTTCATATCCAATGTGAGATTTCACATTTGAATAAACCTAACAAATAAATAAAATGATGGGTGAGGAAATTGGTGATCATATGTTGTCAAAACACATATTCAGGAAAAAAAATTTGTCTTCATTAACATTGTCTTTCGTCCGATAGTCGGGTACTAATTGTTTTCGAGGTGAAAATATCATTGGTCGAGTTTAATTTTCGAATGGAGAAAGAATCAAAGTGTAACAATATACAAAAAAATCACTTAGTTATCTATCAATTATGAGGAGTATAGTTGCTAAATTATATTTGAATGTTGGCAGGATTGATGCATCACATCAGAGTGAGCCTCAATTATGTAAGCCTTCAGAATGTGTGCATGTTAAGTACTGGTATTTGCTTTGTTGTGATATTCCAGGATATCTTAATGCAAAACAAACAAAAGGTTCCAATAAATATTTGTTCCTAACAAAAAGTTAATAATGTATTAGAGATAAGAAATTAAACTGTGCAATTTGGCTAATTTCCATTCAGATAAATTCAACACTGTCAAGCATAGAAATGACATGTATCAAATTATCTCTAAATTTGTATTAGAAAATGTATTTGAGTAAAATTCTTGAGGACTAAGTTAATCTTTTTTCCCCTTCATTTTCATAGACTAAATAAGGGATAAATTTTCTTTGTTGGAAACAAATTTTGATATGGAAAATATTTTTGACCATCAATTTTGAGACACATATAGTATAAGATGATGTAAGTTTGATGAAGAAATAAGAAAGTGAGATCACAGTGTGGTCAAAATGTAATTTTTACTGCAAAGATGAAATCAATCTAGTCATGCCTCTGTTGGATTTTTGAAAGTGAAGAATCTACCCAAGTTGGGTTCTGTTGTTAATAAAGTATTGGATATATAGTACAGCTTTTTTGTCTGCTTCCATTTCTCATATCATAGTGGAAAATTTTGCTGGTGCTTCTCAAAATATCAATTCATTTCTTTCTAGTTTCTACCATGTTTTGTTTTTTTTTCTTTTAAGAAACTTATTTACAATGATTTTTGACTTTTAGTACACTCTAAATAACCATACCAGCTCTTTAAATGCAAATGCCTTATTGGAATATTTCATAAAGAGATAGGCCTCAAAATTATCAAGTTGTTAAATTCTCCTAGAGAAAAATGCTTGAGGCAAATAATATTTTCTATCATTTACAATACGATAGGGTTGAAATGAGATCATATCCAGTATTAAAATATGAGAGGAGAAATAATTTTTAATTTTTTTATTAATTTAATTCAAAAATAATATTAAATCTAGGTCCTTAAACAATTTTTGGTGCTACATGTCAAAATATGACCCTCCAATATTGGACTCTTTAGTATTGGAAAGAATTTCAACGATTGCTCTCCTAAAAGAATTTTTTTTATACTCAATACTCAAACCAAACATTACTTAAGGAAAATAAAATATATATTATTTAAACTAATTGAAAATAGTCTAAATCTAAAGTAATAATATGGTTAATTGTGTATGGAACATTATTTGAGTAATATTATTTATACATAATTACATGTCTATGAGTCTATCACCTCACATTTCTATAATTGATAATATTTGATTACAACTAATCTCACAATAATTTTTGTATACAAACACTTGAATACTATTATACATGTTATTACTAGAAATATGCAACTGACATTTTTACATTGGCATTAACATGCATGTGACTCATAGTAGCTTTATGGTGAAACAACACTGTACTTATTGGTTAGTGTGGGACATGTACATATCTATGTTAGATTCTTGAATGGTACATGTACAGAAAAAACTTGTATCAGCTTTTGAATTGGTGAGGTAATGACCAGTGATTTTTTCTAAACATTTTTGACCATTTGGTATGGGAAAATCAATCTGATTCTGAAGACTCCAGCTAGCACCATGTTTTCTGGCTAGGCCACACCCCATTCTTCAACTTGTACATGGTCTTTCATAATAATTGGTATTATTCAATGCTCAATATTTTTTTTTTTTTTGGATTTGGGTTTGGTGAATTATAAATGGTGATTTTGTGATGTCAGGAAAATTCAATCTGTTGGATATGAATAGATGAGATAACTTAGACTTCAAGTTGTATTTTGATTTTAATTTATTAATATTTGAGATTAAGGGATTCGGGTAATGATTAAAATTTATTGAAGTCATGAAAGTCATCATTTTTCGATTTTATTGAATGTGCATCATATCCTAAAGTCATATCGAGTTTTAACTAACATGAATCAAATTAAGAGATTCTCAAGGTCTGTTTGCAAATTGAACTTTGAAATAAAAAAAGAAGAAATAAAAGACTTTAGAGCTATGACAAGTATATTTTATGAGTTCCAAGTAGGATTGACAATGAATCGAATCAACTCGGTATTTGTTCAAAACTCAATTTGTTATTTATCTCGATAAACTTGGTTCATGAACCAAATGAGTTGGAAATTGACTTCGTTAAATAAATTAGTCGAACTTGAGTTGGATGGAGTTTGACTCGTTAGGTTCATGAACTGACTCTATATAAATATATAAACTAATTTTTATGTTTATTATGACTAATGCATTATTTTTTATATTTATTGTTATTATATATATAAAGAATGTTATATTTATATATATAAAACATTTGTAGTATTTTTTTAAAATTAATTAACTATTTAAGTTGTCTAAATGAACCAATTCATACTGAGTCGAACAGTTCACGAACTTTGACCGAGCCGAACTCGAGCTAAAAAAACAACTCATACCGAACTCGAGTCGAGTTGCGAGCTGAACCAATCCTTATCGAGCTGAACTCTAGTTCGATTCGGTTCGCCTCATTTTCAGCCATTGTTCCAAGCCTATTAACCCTTCCAAAATCCAAATCTTTATACAAACATCTACTTTCCATTTACTATACTCGAACTTAAGACATTTTTAAGATCAACCAATTCCTTTACCATTTTTTAACCAATTTTTTTTGGTAAATGCTCAATGGTCTAGTTGCCATAACAGACTGATAATAGTAAACAATAATAGATCACAACAAACAATTACTGTTCTAGCTAACCAATGCACTCTGGCTTCACTGGCTTGATCTAAATTTTGGTTATTCATTATAAGTTCAGAGAAATGGGACCCTTGTCAGTTCCTTATGACATAAACATAGTAATTTTCTGACCCTTTTGTTCTTACCCTTTACTCTGACACTCTCTCATGGGCAAAGGTTATTATTGCCCCATCAACCTCTTTTATTTTCAAGCAAAAGTTCTCTAGGAGAGTTAATAGTAGTGCAATACTTATTTCTATTTATTGTAGAATGTGGAAATTGACCATAGATTTAGCATGCATTATTATGCATACATCAATTATCAATCTAAGTAAACATTTTATTTGACATGAAAAATTTATAAACACTAGTGGCCTGGAATTCAGAAAATAAGTGAATAAATGAATTTCATCGACTGAAATTGATTTGTTAATTGTTGAATGAATTTAAAAAAGAACCATGCTTTTATACAAGTAAGAGAAAACTTAGCCTAACGAACTACATGTGTTCCATTCAAATAATAATTTGTGTATCCCATTGCAACAATATAGTAACTGTTATAGATGTATGCAATAACATTTTTAATGGATTGCTCGTGTCATTGTCGTGAAGCTTTAATGAGAAGGTGTTGCAGATGTTATAAAGTTTTTGCTAAAATACTTTTACCCATTGGTTAATGTATAGTGATAATGAGAATTTCAATGATGTGGAAGTACCTTTTAATTACCGTTAAGCCTCATAAATATTTGTTGACCAATAAACAATGATCAAATAGCTCATACCCAAGAAATGGTCAAATAACTTCCATGTTGTGAATTTAGAGGACCTGACATTGGAATTGAGTACGAATGAGTATTGACTAATAATATTAATATAGGAAAAGATTGTTCAAACATGACCCACTTACTTCGCAAAATTTAAAATTTGGGTTTGACTAGTTTAAATATAGTAGGATTGAGTTGATTTATTAATTCATTTACGTCTTTATATTTTATAGTTTAAGGTATTGATTGCTGTTTTATATATTTTTTATTAAAATATTCATATTATTCTCTTAAAAATTGTAGAGACTTAAGTCTTTAATTAATTCGTGGTACAAAAAAGTTGAAAATATAATTGTTTAATGAGTTAAAATGGAAAAATATTTTGACAAAAGCTTTGAAAAGGTAAAACTAAAAGTTCTAAAACAAAATAAAAAACCTAAAACTATAAAAGATAAGGAATGGAATTAGTAATTATCATTTCCTTGGTCAAAATTCTCCTAAAAATAAAACAAATAAGGTCTTATATTGACATTAATTAAAGAATTGCAATGATTAGTAAGAATTGAATTAAATGTTAAATAACTTATGTTCTCTTCTTATCTCTTATATTTCAAATAACAATAATTTTAGAAAACCAACCACATTCCCATGAAATTTTTATATCAACAAAACAAATAAATAAACACGAGAATAAAATTCCACTAGAAACATGAGAAGGGAGGGTCATTTTGGGCTTGGGTCCTCCCCTCATATATAATTTTTTCATGGCCTTCCTAAGTATAAAATTATTTTGGAGAAATATAGTCACTAGAAATGTTATGGAAATTGCACTAGAAATTATCAAAATTATTAAAGAGAAAGGATATGCTAAGGTAGTAGCAATATAAGTTTCCTAGAAGTATATACTAACCAAACATTTTGACAAATAACTTCATACCAAAAAAATGGGCTCATTCCATGTCCATCCCTTACTCATTATCTGCATCAATCCATTAGCCATCACATCTCTAATAATATCTTCAAAATCATACCACCTACTAAACATTGCCTCATATCAAGATTTTGCCCTTCCAAAGATAAAGATAAATATAAATATATATATATATATATGACTCAATAGTAACTTTTTAGGGTTATATTCTAGTTATCCTTAAGATCGGAATAAATTGAACTAGTCAAAATTGGTTAAAACCTACTCAACTACTTTAGTTGATTTGATCATTTTTAACATAAAAGATTGCTACTTCTCTCAAAACACAACAAAATTTGGGTTTGTGACAATTCTATGATAAAAAAACTGAATATTTATAAAATTAGTAATATAAGTATTGTTTTTTGAGTTATGATTGTAAATTGTGACATTATATTTCAGATTTGATAATTGATTTTTGACTGCATACTTTAGAACTTAATATTAAAGTGGTGATTTATGATTTAAGTATAGTAGGGTGATGTTTAATTATATATACTATGCCAGATATGCAGTTTAATAGTGTGTATTTCAGGTATATATCAGCGTTTTCGGGCGTGCTCTATACGATCGCAGTATTATATATCCTTTTTTGACAACATATTCAAGGACGCTGTTGTATGTAAACTATACAATAACGACACCTCCATTGTGCGATGTTAGATATGTGGTCAATACAATAGCGCAATGTAAACAACGCACTGTTGTCTTGTATAAATACAATGTAAACAACGCGCTGTTGTCTTGTATAAATACAACAACATATATTATAGGTAGTGCTGTTGTATAAGCCATATATATAACAACACTACCTTCAATGTGTGCTATTGTATATATACAATATAATACAACAATGCATATCGTTGGTAGCGCTGTTATATATATATGACCTATACAATAACACTACATACAATATACGCTGTTAAATTGCATATACAACATCGCATAGAGGAGCTTCCAGTAGCATGCGATATTGATTATTGCACACCTGCATATACATTTATGAAACACAGAGGACAAACATTCTCAACATGACACATTAATACTTGCATATACATTGATCAGCAAGACATATATTTATACTAAACAACAAAGATATATGTTATCAACAACATATACACATTAATACCTGAATGTATATCCAAATAGTTTGTATTATATATAAAAATCAATACAATACAAATTACAAACAATATTCTCACGCCATTTATTTTTGGCAAAATACATAAAATTACATACAAAGACATGCATCTAATTTTTCATTTTCTTTGATATTTTTTGGCTTGTAATATCGTTGTTTGGAGGAATATATTGATTCACCCAAAACCCCTCATTGTGATCATCTCTTGTATATAAATTATCATCCCTAGTTGGTCCACTTTCATGCAATTGTGACGTCCCAAAAAAGGGATCATCTTCAGTATCAATATCTTCATTTTCTCGGTCATCAATATTATTAACGATTATTTTGTTTGTCAAAAGAACAACAAACCATTTCTTATCAGTTGAGTCACTAACATAGAATACTTATTGAGCTTGTGATGCTAGAATAAATGGCTCATCTTTATATCCTGGCCGATTAAGATCCACCTGCATGAACCCTAACCCATTAACTCGAAAGCCATTGTTGTTATCAACCCACATACAACAAAAAGCCGGCAATCGAAACATTGTGTATCCAATTCCCATATTCGTTCAATGATACCAAAGTATGACATACTCGCATATATTGGGTTCATATCTTTGGCATTTGACATATGCAAAGTACGAGCAACAATAATCACACCACTATTTTGCATTTTACTTTGATCATCTTGTTTTTTCGTATAAAATGTGAACCTATTAATTAGGTAACTAGTGTAGGATAAGACATAATACTTGGACCATTGGCTAACCATTTCAATTTTTCCGGAATCGAATCTCATTTGTATTCAACTCTTAATAATGTAATTTTTTAGCCACTTTATGAAACACCGATTATGCTATTTGGAAATCCAATTTTCATTCTTACTTGGGTTAGACTTCCTACGCATCTCCTTGTGTCTTTCAACATATGGCTCAACCTCGTCGGCATTATGTAAAACATATAAGTGTGCTTGCTCCAATTCAGTTCTTAAGATGGTGAGTATTTAATTCCCAGTAATCCCTTCATCTAATGTTCTTTTTGCATAGCGAGGTTTTGGAATGCCTATGAAATCACCATAGGCAAGGTATCCGGTACAAAAGTCAAGAGCTTCTTCAACAATATATCGCTCAACAATACAACCCTCTGGTCTTGATCGGATCTTCACATAGCCTTTTAATGTCTTCATGTAACACTCAAAAGGGTACATCCATCTCATATAGGAAGGGCCATATAGTTGTCTCTCGAACAATATGAATGCTTAGATGGACCATTATGTCAAAAAAAAGATGGTGGAAAATACATCTCAAGCTCACACAAAGTCAAAACAATTTATCTTTGCAATGCAGGTAATTTATTAGGGTCAATCACTTTGCTACAAATTGTCTTGAAGAAGAAGCATAACTTAGTTATGGTTCCTCACACTTTTTTAGGCAAAATGGACCTTATGTCTATAGGCAAGAAATGCTCCATCAGTATATGACAATCATAAGACTTAAGACCTTTTAACTTTTGGTCTTTCATTGATACGAGGTTCCGAATGTTGGAAGAGTACCCCTCTAGAACTTTAACCCCATCGAGAAACTTACAAAATTCTATTTTCTCCTTCATTGATAAAGTATAAGCTGCTGGAGGTAGATATGTATGTTTTCCCTTCATTATCGGTCCCAATTCCTTTCTTATTCCCATGCTAACCAAGTCCAATTTTGCATTCAAGCCATCTTTGGTCTTACCAGGGACATTGAGTAAGGTACCAAGAAGACTTTCTAATACATTTTTTTTCAATATGCATAACATCGAGGAAATGTCTTACATATAATGAACACTAATATGTCAATTCAAAGAAGATTGACCTTTTCTTCCACCCATTTGTGACAATTTCTTTTGCAAAATGTTTACCATAGTTATTATTCAAACCCTTTACCTTTTGAAATAATTGGCCACCCGTCAACGACAAAGAAGCACGACCTTCTTCATTTTCTCATCGAATGCTTTTCTCCATCGTCGATAGTGATGATCATAACGTAGAAATCTATGATGTCCAAGGAATACATTCTTGTTATAGTAGTGTTTCAACCTCGTTGAATGAATATTGTCTTTACACATAGGACATGCAAAATGCCCTTTTGTACTATATCTTGACAGATTGTCATATGCAGGGAAACCACTGATTGTGTCGAACAACATAACCCTCAAGTTGAATCTTTCCTCTCTATGCGCATCATATAAATTTATACATGTCTCCCACATTTGCTTCAAGTCTTCAATTAATGGAGCCAAGTATATGTCTATGTCATTTTCTAGTTGTTTAGATCCAGAAATTAACATAGATAACATCACATATTTGCGCTTCATGCATAGAGAAGGAGGTAGGTTATATATCACCAACATCACTGGCCGTGTACTGTGGGAGCTACTTTGAACGCTATGTGGGTTAATTCCATCAATTAACAATACAAGACGTAGATTTCTTGATTCTTGACCAAAACTAGGATATGCATGATCAATTTTTTACATTAAGGAGAATCTGCAGGATGCTGAAGCTTGCCATCTTTAGTCCTTTCATCAGCATGCCATGTCAAGTTCTTTGCATCTTTAGCATTGCTGAACATACGCTTAAGTCTTGATTTGATAGGAAAATACCATACCACCTTTTTGGGAATTGAGTATTCCTTCTTATAACGTGCTGTATTACATTTGGGACAACACTTCAACGAAGCATACACGTTAAGAAATAAGATGCAATCATTTTCACAAGCATCATAAGTTCGAGAAGGGAGCACTTTATCCTCCGGTAATATATCCTTCAGAAGTGCAAGTAGGTCTGTGAAACTCTTATCACTCCATCCATTAACTGATTTCAACTTATACAACCTCGCCACCGCTGCTAATCTAGTGAATTTAGTACAACCATCATATAATGGTTTCTCAGCATCACTTATCAACCGTTGAAACATCTCACGATAATCCTGAAGATCCTCTTCGACAACGTTTGCCATTTCCTGAAAACGATTCCCTTCGTATGCATTTGTCTTAGGACAATCGATACCATCTATTTTCTCATCATGTCTTGTCCAACATGTGTAACTCTGATTAATATCGTGACAAACTAGATGAACTTTTAACTCACTAGGAGTAACTCGGTTGGAATAATAACATTTTAAACAAGGACAAACAATTTTATTCGGATTTTCAGCATTATCAGTAGCAAACCTAACAAAATATTTGACTCCATCCTCATACTCCTTTGTCAATCAATTGGCCCTCATCCAATTTCGATCCATTTTCTAGAAATAAATTGACAAAAAATATTATTGAGTTAATCTATAGTTCTTATGTATTCTCATGTTATAAATGGTAACTAATGGATACATTGCATTCTAATTCATGTAATAAGTTGAAAGAGGAAACCCTAACTCAATACAAGTTAAATGAGTGAAATAAGGTGAACTCAATTTGGACATTAAGAAAAACTCATGTAATAATATGAAATCAAACTCAATATATGAAATAAGGCAAAATATTTATAAAGAAAACTCACTTTTGGTGTTGAACGAGTGATGATTTTTGGTGTTGAGCGAGTGTTGATTTTTGGTGTTGAATGAATTTGAGGTAGAATGATTGCGAGAATAAATGATTTTTGGTGTTGAATGATTTTGAGGTAGAGTGATTTTGAGAGTAAATAATTTTCGGTGTTGAATGATTTTGAGAGGAAATGATTTTCGCTGTTGGGTAAGTGAGTTTTGGTATTGTAGAGAATATGTGTGAGTGCGGGAAAGTTTTATGTTTTTTAGGGTCTGGTCGGAGTCTTCAACAATGCTTATTTAAAATTGCGCTATTGCAGAGATGTAGTTAACAGTGCAACCTTAAATATACGCTGTTGACAAGACTAATTAAACCTGGTAGTGATATAGCTATACAACAGCATAACCGTAAATGTGCGTTGTTGAAGGGACTGAGACATTCAGATAATATTAATCAATTACATATATAGAATAATTAAGTAATTGTGATTTTTAATGAAATTAATTTAGAGGAAATAATGACAACTAATTCAAACTTGGTAGTGATATAGTATACAACAACACACATTTAAGGCGACGTTGTTGTATAGTCGATGTACAATTGTCATGAACATTAGGTATACAACAACGCATATTTAACGCATTGTTGTTGAAAATATGTAATTAACAGTGCCGCATTAAATGTGCACTGTGGAAGATATGTAATTAACAGCACCACCTTCAATATGCGCTGTCGTATATGACACTTCAACAACACATACTTATATATGCGCTGTTGTATATACTGATTCCTAAAATACAACACAACACCAATACACATCCAAAACATAGGACACAAAGTATATATTGAATAGATACATACATCAAGCTACAAAATAGATTATGCTACAAAACATATACATATATTGAACATCAGAACAGAACAAAATTCTCACAGCTACATATACACTAGAACAGAACACTGATCACACCATAATAGCCAAATAAACTGATTACATTGTTGTATATTTGTGTGACTATACATTGAATTCTTATGCTACAACGTAATCCATACATTGAATTCCTTATACTACTCTTTAAAAGTAAGTACATATTTTGACCATTCATCCCTAATCTGAGTGACTTAGTCTTCTGGGTATGTCTCTAGATCTGCATCAAATTGGAGTAGAGCTGACCACTGCTAAATAATCTCCTTCATGTAGTTCAACGTATAATAGCCACAATCTTTGTCGTTGGTTTGGCAATGGGTCTATAATTATAATCAAGTAAGCATATAAGTATAACCTTCACTGAAATATGATTAATATATATAATTGTTTGAGATGATTTATGTCAATACCTTTACATGAATCCATTTGATGTTGTTTGATGAATATTTAGGACGAACATTATGGGCTCTCAAAATTTACATCCCCCTAAACAACAGAAAATATACTTAATTACTAAACAATAGAAATTGTACTTAATTACTAAACAACTAAATGAATAGTCCACTCACTTAGTGAATGTTACTTTCATAATGGTGTACTTGTTTGAATCGCCATGTTTCAATGAGTCAAAATAATATATTTGCTCCTCGATCCACTTAATAACAACCAGAAGCCAATGTTGTCTAATAAAACATATGCATACGGTTATGATATTTTAAGCACATAATACAAAGACAAACATATACAAAATGCTCACTTGAGATTAAAAGGTACTTGGAATAAATCTATAGAATCTTTACTTTGGATCATAATATCTACAACATAATTTGTGTGATCCCCTACATTCTTAGTGGTGGCACTGCTTGGCGCTATAGTGGAATGTGGGATAAGAATATCACCTTCTTCTTATCTTTCTTGATAAGGTTGTCATACAAGTACCTAATATATATATATATATATATATATATAACACAAATGTTAGTTCATTATAACACACCGCCATGCAAAAGTGAGAAGTTAAGAAAACATAATTTACGATGAACAATATATTACACACTATTCATAACCTTAATTTAGCATGATTGGTGANATTAACTGATTTCAACTTATACAACCTTGCCACTACTGCTAATCTAGTGAATTTAGTACAACCATCATATAATGGTTTCTCAGCATCACTTATCAACCGTTGAAACATCTCACGATAATCCTGAAGATCCTCTTCGACAACGTTTGCCATTTCCTGAAAACGATTCCCTTCGTATGCATTTGTCTTAGGACAATCGATACCATCTATTTTCTCATCATGTCTTGTCCAACATGTGTAACTCTGATTAATATCGTGACAAACTAGATGAACTTTTAACTCACTAGGAGTAACTCGGTTGGAATAATAACATTTTAAACAAGGACAAACAATTTTATTCGGATTTTCAGCATTATCAGTAGCAAACCTAACAAAATATTTGACTCCATCCTCATACTCCTTTGTCAATCGATTGACCCTCATCCAATTTCGATCCATTTTCTAGAAAGGAATTGACAAAAAATATTAATGAGTTAATCTATAGTTCTTATGTATTCTCCTTATAAATGGTAACTAATGGATACATTGCATTCTAATTCATGTAATAAGTTGAAAGAGGAAACCCTAACTCAATACAAGTTAAATGAGTGAAATAAGGTGAACTCAATTTGGACATTAAGAAAAACTCATGTAATAATATGAAATCAAACTCAATATATGAAATAAGGCAAAATATTTATAAAGAAAACTCACTTTTGGTGTTGAACGAGTGATGATTTTTGGTGTTGAGCGAGTGTTGATTTTTGGTGTTGAATGAATTTGAGGTAGAATGATTGCGAGAATAAATGATTTTTGGTGTTGAATGATTTTGAGGTAGAGTGATTTTGAGAGTAAATAATTTTCGGTGTTGAATGATTTTGAGAGGAAATGATTTTCGCTGTTGGGTAAGTGAGTTTTGGTATTGTAGAGAATATGTGTGAGTGCGGGAAAGTTTTATGTTTTTTAGGGTCTGGTCGGAGTCTTCAACAATGCTTATTTAAAATTGCGCTATTGCAGAGATGTAGTTAACAGTGCAACCTTAAATATACGCTGTTGACAAGACTAATTAAACCTGGTAGTGATATAGCTATACAACAGCATAACCGTAAATGTGCGTTGTTGAAGGGACTGAGACATTCAGATAATATTAATCAATTACATATATAGAATAATTAAGTAATTGTGATTTTTAATGAAATTAATTTAGAGGAAATAATGACAACTAATTCAAACTTGGTAGTGATATAGTATACAACAACACACATTTAAGGCGACGTTGTTGTATAGTCGATGTACAATTGTCATGAACATTAGGTATACAACAACGCATATTTAACGCATTGTTGTTGAAAATATGTAATTAACAGTGCCGCATTAAATGTGCACTGTGGAAGATATGTAATTAACAGCACCACCTTCAATATGCGCTGTCGTATATGACACTTCAACAACACATACTTATATATGCGCTGTTGTATATACTGATTCCTAAAATACAACACAACACCAATACACATCCAAAACATAGGACACAAAGTATATATTGAATAGATACATACATCAAGCTACAAAATAGATTATGCTACAAAACATATACATATATTGAACATCAGAACAGAACAAAATTCTCACAGCTACATATACACTAGAACAGAACACTGATCACACCATAATAGCCAAATAAACTGATTACATTGTTGTATATTTGTGTGACTATACATTGAATTCTTATGCTACAACGTAATCCATACATTGAATTCCTTATACTACTCTTTAAAAGTAAGTACATATTTTGACCATTCATCCCTAATCTGAGTGACTTAGTCTTCTGGGTATGTCTCTAGATCTGCATCAAATTGGAGTAGAGCTGACCACTGCTAAATAATCTCCTTCATGTAGTTCAACGTATAATAGCCACAATCTTTGTCGTTGGTTTGGCAATGGGTCTATAATTATAATCAAGTAAGCATATAAGTATAACCTTCACTGAAATATGATTAATATATATAATTGTTTGAGATGATTTATGTCAATACCTTTACATGAATCCATTTGATGTTGTTTGATGAATATTTAGGACGAACATTATGGGCTCTCAAAATTTACATCCCCCTAAACAACAGAAAATATACTTAATTACTAAACAATAGAAATTGTACTTAATTACTAAACAACTAAATGAATAGTCCACTCACTTAGTGAATGTTACTTTCATAATGGTGTACTTGTTTGAATCGCCATGTTTCAATGAGTCAAAATAATATATTTGCTCCTCGATCCACTTAATAACAACCAGAAGCCAATGTTGTCTAATAAAACATATGCATACGGTTATGATATTTTAAGCACATAATACAAAGACAAACATATACAAAATGCTCACTTGAGATTAAAAGGTACTTGGAATAAATCTATAGAATCTTTACTTTGGATCATAATATCTACAACATAATTTGTGTGATCCCCTACATTCTTAGTGGTGGCACTGCTTGGCGCTATAGTGGAATGTGGGATAAGAATATCACCTTCTTCTTATCTTTCTTGATAAGGTTGTCATACAAGTACCTAATATATATATATATATATATATATATAACACAAATGTTAGTTCATTATAACACACCGCCATGCAAAAGTGAGAAGTTAAGAAAACATAATTTACGATGAACAATATATTACACACTATTCATAACCTTAATTTAGCATGATTGGTGATTCTTGGTGCATATAACACATTTGTTAGTTAATTATAACGTCAATAGTGATTAAATGCAAAAGTGAAATGTTAAGAAAACATAATTTACCTCACTATACACATACAACACTTGCATCTATCCAGACATATTCATAGACATCTTTGACTTCATTGATGCTAATGTATTCTTGGAATTCAAGCCTGAACACCTCAAAAGGAAGTGGTACGATGATTAGTCCATCCGTACCCAAACTTTGTACATGCATGAACAACTGAGTGCATAAGGGTATATGCGATTCTTTGGAGTTGACATCCCCCGACAATTTTTGCTTCTTCATCAACTTTTTCATGCGATGCTTGGAAGTCCCAAGTTTTTCCTTTTTCGATACTTGTTGGGGAGAAGGGGATGTCATTGACTCCTTTTCATGGGTTGCGGAGTGTGATGCAGAAACTTCACTACCATGAAATATTCAATGCAAAACATATCAATTACATATCAAAATATATAATAATTAAGAATTAATGAGCATTAGGTGAAAATCATACCTTATTTGGCACTACATGCACAAGGTCTATTGGCTAAGCCACAAAAGGGTAGGATAGGTTCATCATCGAGAGGAATTGACAACAAGATATCCTCATCGAGAGGAATTGACAACAATACGTCATCATCGATGGCAACCTCAACCGCGATCTTCACATGATTGGGTAGGATAGGTTCATTATGTAGCATCATATTGGATGAGTTGTGCACTTTACCAAAACCCACTAATCGCCTCGATGGGATGTTCAAGAACAGTTTTCATTTACTGATTCCCTAAATGTTATTTAAAACATATAATTAATTAGTTTACGACTAAAATTAAACTCAAGTGTCAACAAATGAAAATTAGTTAACGCTAAATTACCTCAGGAGTGGTAATGTTTTGATGAATAGCCTTTGAGACTCTCTCGTTGACGCTACACGGGACATCGTGAGCTTGGCGCACCTCATCATCCTTCAGTTGAAGTATATGTTCAAATTGACCGTAGCGTTTCATGAGAAAGTCCGATTATTTTTTGATGTGATCCAATTCGGATTGGGTATCACGCTTCTTTTAGGTTACAAATGACTTCTTGGTCACCCCAAAACCTGCCCCCCGGATACGATCTGGGTACTGACGCAGTCCTACAGCCTCATCAATTATCTTGTGTTAACTGTCCGAAATATTTAGCTCTTCATTTTCTTTTAGAGCAACCTGCACATCAAAAAAACACATAGTGTTAATTAATCGATCACATTGATAAATAAAATATGGAAATCAAGTTTAACTAAATGATAAGCACTTACAATATAACTAATAACGTACTTCAATTGAATACAACACGTAAATCAGAACTGTGAAAACAATACATGCGTATATACATTGCATGGAAATACATATACATTGCACCTTTACTATACAACACGTAAATACATATAAAGTGAATGAAAACACGTATACATTGCATGAAAACACATATACATTGCATGAAAACACATATATACAAAAATGTAAATAGAAACTTATTGTAATCTCATTCCAAATACGCTCCTTCAAGGGATTCAATTGAACATCAGTCCAAGAGCTGAATGTGATACACAAAGTGTTGCCACCTTTCTTGTTTAATGGTTGACGTTCTGTGTTCCATTTGAAAGTGTGCATGTCAAGAGGAACACTTTGGAAAGCTCTCCTTGAATGTCATGGTTTTGATGAGGAAAACTTGTGCCTAAAAGAGCTTGAAGATCATCAACAAATCAACGTGCTTAAGTCTTTTATTTGGTACTAGGCTTAGACTAGATTCTAGTTTAAGTTGAGTCGAAGGCTTAGGGCACCTAATACATGTCTCATATGCATATATCTTTTAAATCATTTCATCCATGA
>NC_032028.1:18307550-18337253 GCF_001865875.1 Lupinus angustifolius | reverse complement strand
TTCCTTTGTTAATCGATTAAATAGGGTTGATTCAGCATTAAGTGTTGATTTTTGAAAAGCAGTAGTTCTAACCGCGACACCTATTCAACCCCCCTTCTAGGTGTATTGTAACCACTGATACCTAACACCATTCAACCGGTATCTTCACGTTCTTACTTCTTGCACGAATCACCTTCTTCATGCATGTCATTCCACGAGGAGGACATTTGAAAGGAGTAGTAGGTACTATTGCATCATCACCACTGTGGGAAGTCATTGCTGAAGTTTTTGAAATTGTATGAGGGTTTCTGAGTGTTTGAAAGTTTAGAGGGTCTGAGAGTTTTTTATCGTAGAAGTATTGAGAGTGTAGAGGTAAGTGTATCAACTTTAGATATTTAAAACATCGTAACATATCAACAACACATATTTAAGAATGCGATGTTGAAGAGTACTCGTCAACAATGCATATTTACGATTGCGTTGTTGATGATATGTTAACTATCAGCGCAATATTGAGATAGCGCTGTTAAAGAGCCTCAAAATTAAAAAAACGATACAACGTAACTATCAATTAAAGAATACATATATTAAAATATGACATAGTGTTAATAACAATTAATTAAGTATATAGAATATTTAAGTAATTGTGATTTTTATTGACATTCAAATAATAACACCAATAATGACATGCAAATAATGACATTAAAGTCAATATAATTTGTAATGACATCAATAAAAATATGTCATAATAATTTTAAAACTCATCAACATCACATATTTAAGAATGTGCTGTTGATGATATATTAACTAACAGCGCAATCTTGAGATGACGCTGTCAAAGAACCTTCAAATTAAAATAACGATACACCTATCAATTAACTAACGGCGCAATCTTTAGATATCACTATTAAAGAGCCTCCAAATTAGAAAAACGACACAACATAACTATCAATTAAAAAATATAGATATTAAAATAATGACATAGTGTTAATAACAATTAATTAAATATGTAGAATATTTAAGTAATTGTGATTTTTTTGACATTCAAATAATAACACCAATAATGACATTCAAATAATGACATTAAAGTCAATATGACATTAATAAAAATATGTCAACGACGCATACTTAAGAATGCGCTATTGATATGTTAACTAACAGCGCAATCGTGAGATGACACTGTTGATGATATGTTAACTAACAGTGCAAGCTTAATTGTCTGGTGTTAAAGATCACTCTTATAATACGACGTTCATTAACAACACGTATAAACGCATGCGCTGTTAAAGTGTTATCCGTGGATCCAATTTAACAACGTCTGCTTTAGTATGCGCTGTTGTTTAGCTTCCGCCTTTTTTAACAACGTTATTCTGGAATTCGCTGTTGAATAGGTGTTGTTGTATATCAAATCTGATCTTTTGTACAATTATTCATGATAAAAATGTATTTCTATATAGTACTTTTTTCCTGTTTGCTATCTCTTCTGGCTTTACAATCATTGCATGCAACACAACTGAAATATCAAATTTATGAATACAACAATTTCCCTTTAAAGTTACGTATGGATTTTTTTACCTGCTACATAATAACCTATGGACTTTGCTCTGTTGGTAAGGATGATAATGCATCTTTGAGGTCAACATTCAGAGAAGGACATGGAATCATGTCACATGCTGCAATAAGTAATAAGTGAAAGAGTACTACACCACATAAAATGTATTTGAATCTACCAAGTTTCAAATGTGTTGGGGAATAGAGAGGACCAGACTACGAACAAGAAGTCTTCAACTATCAGGAGGTTTTATTTTTACGAGAGTATGAAAAAAGTGAAGATATACAAATGAAATATCATGTTCTAAACCAAAACCTTATAATGATTTTATGAGTCTTTTTCATTTATAATTAAATTATTTCACTTGTTTATTCATATTGAGAAATAAACGGAACAAAAATAGTACATTGAGATATGGGAAAAAAGTTACAAATCTATTTCTTCATTATAGCCAAGCAATAATTATTTGAGGAAACATCAACATTGGATGTTACATTTGTGGGTATGATAAGAATATGTGCATCCATAAAGAGCCACACACATGAGAATAAGAAACTCTAGTTGAATGAATCAAAACTTTGTTAAAAGATTGTCTACTTTCCATTGTTCTAACTTGATTGTAATGTGCCATTCTCAAATCTCACCATTTATATGTCAATTTCATGTCAACTTTTCAACTTTGATTTATCCCTATTACCAAAGTTTATGGCTTTTCCTTATTCTTTGTGGCAGCCCCCCTTCCAAAATCTAAGAAAATATTTAATAAAAAATGATAAGACTTGCTTTCATTCCTTACATTTTGTTCATAATATTCCCAAAAAAGCTAAAAATATTGTATGAGAGAAAATGTATAGGTGAATGTAGTCAAGGAAAAAAATGGAATGGGAAAGACCAAAACAAAAGAACTGATTGCAATATAAATATATTCCATGCTATTTTTATTTTTCTTAAAATGGTATTTTGCTGATTAAAAGTGATCTTTTATTTCCTTAACTTTTTCTAGGTAAAATTATTTATGTACCTTTATTTAACACACGCACCACATTTTCTCTCCATTTATTTTACACTCCTCTTAACTTCTCTATGTTTTTTTTATACAAAAGGATTATTCTTTTCATATCTTCAATTTAAGTGTCAAGCAAACTCACTTCATAATACATGGGATATGAGGTTTTTGGGTAAACAGAAAAGGTTAGAACCTTTGGTGCAAAAAGTTTGAAAATGTTCGAGAAATGATTTTGAAACATAAGAAACCTAGATATTTAATGAATCATCAAGCCTAAGCTTTTTGAGTTCTTTTGGAGTTAATTCATGTGGTGAATAGGAGAAGTAAAAGACAACTTTTATAGGTGTTCTGAGGGGTTGGAGGAGTATCGATCAAACCTAAGTTACGTTGCTGAATCCAGAAATTATTAGCTTTGGATTACCTAGATATCTGAAAATGAACTATGACGTTCAAGTCATTCTTGAAGGTTATAAAAAATCTCTAATATTTCCCATGTACTTACAAAAAAATCATGTATATATCAAGAATGTGTTGGTCTAGCAGTGTAAGGTCATGCTAGATCCCAAAAAGATCAAAATGTCAAGAGTTCAATTCCTATGAGCGTCACTTATTGTGAAGGATAGTCACACGCCTACATATCTCTAAATGAATTAATTTCCTGCCCATAGTGTGAGGAGATCTTGCTAGTACAAAAAAAAAACATGTATTTTTATGGAGTTTTAAAAGAGGGTTTCTTAAATCTGAAATCCTAGCATCCAAGGCTCAATGTGGGGCATTTGGCCCAGTTAGTTTAAGCCCAAATGGATCTCATCTAGATTCTAGTTTAAGCCCAAACGGATCTCAATAAGTGATATCAGATCTCAATAAGTGATATCAGAGCTGATAGTTTGACTGAGACATGGCAGATTCAAGGGGGAGCGTACCGGAAAGTTTGTGGTACCCACACTTGAGGGGAAAATTGTTGAGTTTATTCAAGTGTGAAGTCTCACATTGGATATGTGGGAGAGTGAAAAAATTTATAAGAAGAAAAGACCCATGAAACTAATATCTTAAGATTTTGGTTCAAGACGTGGTTTCCAACAAACACTTAAAAAGGAAATCAAGCCCTCTTTAATATTGGATGAAGATGACAACATATGCTATAAATACATTTTTAATGGTTCAAATTAACTGAACTAAATAAATTTAAAAATTATTAAACTAAATAAATTTAAAAATTATTAAACTCTTCATTTTTTCCATTTTCCACTATTGGTCTCTACAGTTATGAATATAATTTGAATTCGGTAAAAAATAACATTTCATCATATATCACTTGTCAACCTTTAACAATAGTGATATTCATTGGAAGTTATATTTAAGATGAAATTATAAGGAAAAAAACAATATATGTTTTACTAGAGAGCCTATTATAATGAGTAATCATATTTATAAAATTACAAATCTAAATAATATGTTTTATTTGTAAACTAATGTAATACCTTATGGCACATGTTTTATGTTTAGGTAAGAGGATTTACAAGTTAATATTTAAAAGTGATTTACAATTTTATTTCCTATCATCCCTTCCACAAAGGATAATTTCCTATTATCCTTTCCACAAAGGATAATTTGCTATTATCCTTACCGAAAATTTAATGCATGACCACTTGGGTCTTTGTTAGAGCTATATTCTAAAATAAACCTAACCTTTCTTTTAATATGAAGAACAATATATTTTCTTATGAAATTAGTATACAAATTCTTTCATACAAGTAACATGTATTATAAAATGGTACTTTGATTATTAATAATTACTCTACAGGTAATATAAGTCACTTCTTTTTCTTTTGATGTATGCAGATTTGTAGACTAATTTCATATATGATGTATATTATTTTTGTAATATAAAGGTTCTCTATCAGTTAAGCTTTTGTAACATAATATATATGGCAGATAGTAATTGTTGTGTACTTTGCATTATATTGTGAAGCCTCCCTTAAATTGATTGCTTCAAAGAAGAAAAAATCATATTGGAGAATTTTCCAATCATCACAAATATTTGAAGAGAGGTGACATCATTATTAACAAATGCTCACATGGTGAATTTGTGAAGAGAAAAAAAATGTATACATTCATAATGTATAAGTTTTACATACTGCATCATCTATTATTTATTTTTAGTTTAATTGACTCTTCAAAAAAATAATATAAATAAATAATAGATAATATATTGATTATCTATAAATATTTATAGAGATAGTATATAGATATTACACTCATTTGTGGATGATGTTTGTTTTAAGGATTAAAAAATGATGCCATTGGAGTGGCAATGGATGATGGATTTGGTAGGTTCTTATATTGTGGGCTTGTGGCTATATTAAAACCCAACTTCATTCTCTAGGACCTTAGGAAGCCCAATTATGATTGAAGTGCTTAAAAGGGTATGTTTTTATCTCGACAATATTATTCTCACAAGTTCAGATCTTCCTCATATTAGTGTAATGAAAAATCTTTTACACAACAAAGAGTCTTTTTTATCACAAGGACAATATGCTCTTGATATCATATATCTAATAATGGTCTTTATATTACCATACTTGTATATTTCCCATGGAACAAAACCAAACATTATCTCCATCTTATGTTAAAAACCAAACAATATAAAAACCCAACTTCATGATATGTTAAAATTGTACATAAGATGGAGATAATGTTTGGTTTTGTTCCATGGGAAATATACAAGTATGGTAATATAAAGACCATTATTAGATATATGATATCAAGAGCATATTGTCCTTGTGATAAAAAAGACTTTTTGTTGTGTAAAAGATTTTTCATTACACTAATATGAGGAAGATCTGAACTTGTGAGAATAATATTGTCGAGATAAAGGCGCAAAATAAAAATAAAAAAATAGAACAAGAATCACAATGCAAACACACCAGAGATGGATTAATTGTGCTATATGTGAAATCAAATGCAATAAGAGCTTCTGAAAATTTGGAATACCAATTTCTGTATCCTTGCTTAAAATTATATAAAAACTTCAGTAACTATATACATCTTCATGCAAATCACCAAGTAAGAACTCATTATTAATATCAATTTGATACCAACAAAGTGTTGGTCTAAGGGTATAAGACCCTCCTACACTTATAAGATGATAAAAAAGTTAATAGTTCAATTTCGAGGAGTAATGTTTGTTGGAAGGACAACAACATACCCCCAAAATGGATTAGTTCCTTACCTAAAAGGACAAAGGATACAATTAATAGTGCAAAAAAAGATCAATTTGATGAAAATACCATTTTTTTAGCAGCAACAATAGAAAGAAGAATTCAAATGGTAAAACAAAAGAGCAAAAGTATCAAAGTAATAAATCCCTTCAATTTAAGCTTATTATTTAACAACCAATTTTACCTTATACCTTTAGTTCCAACTAATTTACGTTCAATTTTAAAAACCGAATGATAGCCAATCAACTTCTTAAGTAGTGGTGAAACTAAAGACAATGCTTTATTTTCACACAAGACATCAATTTTAGACTCAAGCAATTAAATAAAGAACATAACCATAAGAAGGGGAAAACCATGAGAGGGTACAAAATTGCATTGTAATTACTAGGAATAGGAGGTGAAGAACAAGATTGTAACATTGTGAGATAAGTTGTTGAGATAGTGCGGCCAATTCCATGGACAAATGGAAGATTGTCATTGTTGAGGAAAGGTGTGCTGAAGAGATATGATATAACAAACATTATGTCTCAAAAAAATATGTTAGTGAATCAAATTTTAACAAATAATATAAAAATGTTAGTTAATATTTTTATAACTTTTCTTTTTAATAAAGTATGACTTTTTGATTACATTAAGACAACAAATGAATTTTAACTTTTCTTTTTAATGAAGTATGAATTTTAACCTTATTTTTTCATACATTTGGGCTAAGCAACTGTGATGGCTCATATGGGGAAGGATATAAGATGGAATAAGGTTCTTCAGCATGTTGTATTGGTAAAAAATAAGGCATGTTATTGAGTATTAAGCATCTTGTATGGAAATATGTGTTCATGAAAAATAGTATCTCTAGTTACATAAACTTTTTGTAAATAAATCAAGGATTTTGTAACCTTTTTGATAATGTGGATATATAGCCTAAAAAAACTCCATGGGAAGCAACTTTATCAAATTTGTAGGAGATTTGCATGTTGCGGCCATATACTAAACAGCAAAAAACCTCAAGGTGAGAAAGATTTGGTTTTTAGTTAAATAAAATTTCATGAGATGGTTGATCTTGAAAATATTAGCAGATAAACAATTGATTAATTAAGAAGTTGTTAATATACAATCACCCCAAAATTCTAAAGGAAAATTGGTTTGAAAATGTAAAGCACCACTTGAGTGTTGTAGTACTCACAAATCTTTGAAAAAATATATTAGTACGAGAGTTAAAAGAAAAATTCAAGATCATTGTTGGATTGAATTTTTTAATGTGTGTTTGAAGTTTTTTTTGTCCAACCATTTTGAAAAGTTAAGGAATTAGGGTAGTGTTTACGGATAAAGATTATATGTCTCATACAATGTTTTATTTCATGTCCTAGACCAATTAAATATTGACACATGAATAAAAGATTATTTTTTAAAATTATAATAATAAAAAGTAATATTCTAATTGGACTAAGATATGGAAAGAAACACCACTATAACATGTGATATATGTCCAATGTTTACTTCACTTTTGGATGCATGAAAAAAACTTAGTACTTCTAGAAAAATCATCACAATAAGAAAAGATTTTGTTTAAGAAGGAGCTTTATTTTTAGGGCCTCCAAACATGAAAATGAATGTGAAAGTTGATGAAGCATGGCAACAACTGAATTTCACTAGAAAGCGAAGAAATAAACTCGAAATTATAAATAAATAAACTTTTGTATTGATTTCTAATTGATGCTCTAAATTATAAAAGAGAGCTAATTTATACTATCTATGTTGAGCTGAAACAGAAACAAGAAAAGAAAGAAAATTTGCCAAAAAAAACTAACTAACTCGACATAAAACAAAAATTTGAAAAAGTTTCTAAAAGATGTGTCAAATATTTGCTTTTGGAGTTGTGATGCTTCTTGGGCTTTGATATGGGCTGCATATATCTTCAATATTTTCATCACACCCCCGTAACTTGGCATATGAATATTAATAATGCCAAGTTTGGAGATAATTTGACGAAAAGGAGAAGGTGAAAGAGATTTGGTGAAAATGTCAGCCAATTAGAGTGAAGTGTGGATGGGAATAAGATGAATTATGTTATTTGTCAACCTTTCACGAACCACATGACAATCTATGTTGATGTGCTTTGTTCTTTCGTGAAAGACAGGATTTGCAGCTATACGCAAAACTGAATTCTTGTCCCAAAAGATAGTTACTGGCTTGGGATGAGGAATGTCGATATCTCGAAACAGAAATAAAAGCCATTATGCTTCACAAACAGCCATAGCAAGAGCTTTATGCTCAGCTTCTAAAGAGGAACGGGAGACATTGTTTTGCTTCTTGCTTTTCATGAAATGAGTGTTGTTCCTAGGAAGAAACACCAATCAATTACTGATCATCTTGTGTCCAAGAATGTTGCCCAATCTAAATCTTAATATCCTTGAAGAATTGAGGTGTTATGACTTGGGATAAAGATGTCTTGAGCATGATATGATTTGAGATATCGAAGAACGTGATTGGAAGCTTTGTAATGTTGATCAGTTGGAGATGCCAAATACCGACTTAGACAACCAACTAAGAATGAAATATTTGGTCGAGTGTGAGTCAGGTACAATAATTTGCCCATCAGTCTTCTATAGGAGGTGAAATCTTGAAGAGGATATCTTGATTGAGAATGAGTGGTTGTGTTGTAGGCTATTGGTATAGAGGCTGGTTTGGCTCCAAGGAATCCTGTTTCTTGAAGGATTTCTATAGTGCATTTCCTTTGATAAAGAGCTATACCTTGCTTTGATCTTGCCACTTCCATTCCTAAGAAGAACTGTAAGTCTCCAAGATATTTGATGCTGAACTTTTTGTGCAAGACATATTTGGTATGAGTTATTTGATCTAAGTCATTTCGTGTAAAATCAAGTCATCAACATAAACTAAGATGGTTGTGAAGCCAATTTCAGTGTTTCTAATAAAAAAGGAATAATTAGAGAAGGATTTCGTAAAACCAATTTGGATCAAAGTGTTGGTGAGTTTATCATGTTATTGCCTACTTGCTTGCTTCAATCCATATATGGATTTCTTTAGTTTACAAACAAGTTTTGGATTTGAATTGTTGAATCCTGATGATGGCTTCATGTAGACCACTTTATTTAAATCACCATGATGGAATGCTGTATTGATGTTCAATTGTTGCAGATGCCAATTATTTAAAGCAGCAAGGCATATGAGCACACTTATTATGATCGTCTTTACGACTGGACTGAAGGTGTTTATATAATCCACACCTTCAATTTGAGTGAAATCTTTAGCAACCAATCTTGCTTTGTATCTATTTATAGAGCAATCAACATGGTGTTTGATCTTAAATATCCATTTGCAACCTATTGCTCTTTTGTGAGGTCGTAGGTGGGTCAAAATCCAAGTATTGTTTTTGGCTAAGGCACTCAATTTAGTGTTGATTGCTTGTCTCCAACAATCAGAGTTGACAACTTCAGAATAACTCCTAGGGGTTTGGCTGATTGTTATGGACAAGGAAAAATGTTTATGGTTAGGAGATAGGTGATCATAGGAAAGTGAGTCACTGATAGGATATTTGATTTGGGAATCAAAGGGGTTGGATTGGTGTAGAAGAGAGCAATCATAATAGTTCAAATAGGTAGGTGGGTTTATGATCCTTTGAGATTGTCTTGTTTATGCAATTGTTGTTGCTGTTGTTGTTGAAGTTTGATTGGGTTCAATATTAGTGGTAGCCATAGGTTGTAAGTCTTTGATTTCAAGTATGGAATAAGAGAATATATCTAATTGATTGACAGGTAGTATATGTGCAAGATTGTCATTAATGTTTATATTAGTGGAAGACTTGCTATGAAAAGGAAATATATGTTCAAAAAAGCAACATTCCTAGATATGAAGACTTCATTTGTTTTGAGATATAGGAGGATGAATTATTTAGTATCTTGTCTGTATCCTAGAAAGACGCACTTTCTGGATCTAGGAGCAAATTTTGTCCTATGAGACACTAAGGTAGATGCATAACATAGACTACCAAAGATCTTCAAATTGGTAATATCAGGTGGTGTTTCATACAATTCTTCAAAAGGAGATTTGTTAGATAAGAATATAGTAGGTTATCTATTGATCAAGTTGGTATATTAGATTGGAAAATGAAGGCTATAGTTACATCAAGTATGTGTTGATGTTTCATTTCCACAATGTCATTTTGTTGAAGTGTTTCAACACAAGAAGTTTGGTGTTTGATTTCCTTTTCAAGATAAAAACTTGTCATTAAAAATTCCCTTCCATTATCACTCCTAATAGTTTTTATTTTCTGGTTAAATTGGTTGGTAGCATAGGACTCAAATCCCTTTAAGAAGTTGAGTGGCCTCAGCCTTTTGTTTCATGAAGAAATCAGGTAAACCTAGTTTTGTCATCCACAACTGTTAGAAAGTATTTATGCCTAAATGTGGATGGTGTAGATATAGGTCTCCATATGTCTATGTGAATTCAGTAAAAAAAACAGAATTGGATTTGGTAATGCTGATAGAATAAAGCAATCTTTTTTGCTTATCTAGGTAGCAAATCTCACAATGATCTCTTGTTTTATTGCAATGTATAAAAAGAAAAACAAATTGCATATAAGTTAGTTTCTTATGGGATAAATGACATAGTCTAGAGTGTCAGATATTACAATCATCATATCTAGTGTAAGCATTTACATTGTGTGGTGTAGTGTACTTCTTACTGAATTCAGTTAGTATATACAAGCCCCCTCTTAGCTCAGCTGCACCAATCATATTCAAGGAGTGTGGATCCTAAATTTGATAATGATTGGTTGAAAAAATCAATGTACAACCTAGGGAGGTTGTGAGTTTTGATATAGTAATAGGATTGAAGTTAAAGATTGGTACATAGAGAACATTAGTAAGGTAAAGAGAATCAAAGAACATGATAGTTGTTGAGTAATTGGCACTGACATGATTGCCATTTGGTAAAGTAATTGAAAGAGGTTTAATCATCTTATAGTCTTAGTAAAGTGAAATGGTGTGACAGACATGGTATGTTGCCTATCTGTTAAGGATCCCACAACTTGCCTTACCTATGTTGGATAAAATAGTTAAAGGTTTACCTGATTTGGAGTGACCAAAGGTATGCATAGAGGTAGTTGTGAAGCTAATTTGATTTGTGTTGTGTATGCCTTGATTTAAGGATTCTTGAATTAGGTTCTTTAAGGCATTATGTTGGGATGATGTGAAGAGAGATCCTGGTTCATCACTTGGTGGAACTGCTCCTAAATAACAGTTGATATTGCTTGAACTTATTGAATACCTTGGGGGAAACCCATGCTTATTGTAACATATATAAATAGTGTGCCCAATTCTTTGGCAATATGATCCTCTAAGACCACTTCCCCTGCCTCTAGCAAAAGTTCCAAATCTTCCTTGGATATTGGATCTTCCATTTGATTATCTTCTAAGACCACTTCCCCCGCCTCTTTGTTTGGTGTCATAACTGTTACTTGACAGATTGACTGAAAATCTTGGTTCTTCAATCAACATTTGTCTTTCATGTTGGATCAATATTGAGAAAACCTTGTTCATAAGGGGATGAGATCCATAAGCATAATCTGTGATCTAAAAGAGGAGAATTGATCATTCAATCATGTAAGAAAATAGATTACATATCCATTCTCCCAATAGTTCTTTATGGTTGATATTAATGCACAATGATATTTAATTTCATAGTAGCAGGGTGAGATGTGCTTATAGTTATCCAATTGCTGCCACAATCCCTTCATTTGAGTATAGAACTTATCAATTGATGCATTGTCTTGTTTGATGGAATGCATTTTCCGATGAATTCTGAAATTTTAAAGATGTCACCTTGGTGATACCTCTCCCTTAGATCATCCCATATTTCTTGGGTACTCTCCATCCACAAAATGCTTTGAACAATGGATGGTTCTATTGACTAAGCCATGACACAATCAGATTATTGCATCCCTTCCAAACAACATACATTTGGTCATAGGGAGGTGGTTTGGGTAGAGATCAATTGACAAATTCCATCTTATTTTTGGACTTTAAAGTCATGGTCATTGCCTTCGACCATGGATGATAATTCTCTCCATTTAGTAATGAAGATACAATAACAGCCCCTGAGTTTTCATTAGGGTTCATGTAATAGAGAAAAAGAAAGGGAATGAGAAAGTGAAATATAGAGATGGCGCAACACGAGTCTTCATCTCAAAATGAATTGCTTTGATACCATGTGAAAGTTGATGAAATATGGTCATAAATGAATGAACAACAAATGGTTGCACAAATGGCTATAACCGAATTTCACAAGAAACGAAAGAAAGAAACTCGAAATTATGAATGAATAAACTTTTGTATTAATTTCTAATTGGATGCTCTAAATTATAAAAGAGGGCTAATTTATACTATCTATGCTAAACTGAAACATAAACAAGAAAGAAGAAAAGAAAGAAAATTTGCCAAAAACAGAAATTAACTAACTTAAGAGAAATCATAAATTTGAAAAAGTTTCTAAAAAAAGTAAGTGTCAAGTATTTGCTTTTGGAGTTGTTTTTGGAGTTTTGATACTTCTTGGGCTTTTTGATCTGGACTGGATTTATCTTCAATATGTTCAACAATAAACTAACTCAAAACATTTAATAGAATAAATGACACTTAATGGAAATTTTAAACCAGTTTGTTTTGCCAAGGGAAAAGATAGTGCATGGACATTTATTTGAAATTTTAAACTTTGTTTCATTTTTTTTTATGACACTTTAGTATATGAATTAAAAAAAGAAAGATCATATAGCATCTGATGAGGGGTGTCTTAATCCAAAATCCATAGAGAAGAAAAGGGTTTAAAAGACACAAAACAATTAAAAGAGGTACATATATGCAATTTTTGGCTTTGGATTAATGGACAGACTAGCAATAATTCAACCACATATGCGATCTGGGTTTCTAACCCTGTTTCTTATTTCAACAGTACCCTGTAATGACTTCTTGTCTTTCTTTGCTCTCTATTGGCTTCTTTTGCGCTTTCTGTAATTTTTTTATACTTTTAGTAAAAAATTTATCCGATAAAAAAAAAGGGCTACATGCAAAATTTGCTATAGATTGAAATATGCATTGCAAGTGAATTTCATATAACTTCTAACATAGAATAATTTTAAAATTGTTTGTTTTTATATGTATTGAAGTCTAATTCTTTTGACTTGTAAATCTTTTTAAATTTTGAACAACTTTTTACTGATCAATTAACGGCATATAAATCTTTCACATATTTTCTTAAGTTGATAATATATTTAAGATGGTAAAAGTTTCTTTGAAAAAATTATGCAAATAATCCAAAATAAACATTAGATTTGAGAATTTTTGTATTATAAAATAATTTTTTTTAGGTAGCAAATATATTTCACTTTTTAATATAGCTTGTTAACTTATATAATATAGATTGTTGATAAGTTTTCAACATATTTCACTTTTTACCATTTTTAATGATTTACAAAACACCAGAACGAAATTTGTTGAAAATATTACAAATTAATATTCAACTAATAAATTACATAATCATAAAATTTATCTCAATGAAATCATTTTTTTGAAAGGAAGATGCATATATGCTATAATATGATGAAAAATATGAACTTGATTTTGGATTTCAATAAATAAAAAGAGTTGAAGTGATCCATTTTTATTTCCTAGATTAATGTATGAACTATTTTCAATGTATCACTCATAAAAATGTTGCATATAATAATACTATAGTAATATGATTAAATTGTGAGTTTTAATTTAATTTTTTTTTGGGTACAGAGTTTTAATTTAATTTGTATATTACTTGAAGTATCATATTAATCTTCAATGATATATATAACTTAAAACTCACAATTTAATCAATTTCCTATAGCATTATTTACAACATTTTGATGATTGATACATTGAAAAGAGTTCATATATTAATTTTAGAAAGAAAGATTGATCTTATGTATATATACACATATAAATTTATTGCTGAAGTAACCATGAATATTTAGCCATAGTGGTCCAACTTTACTTTAATCATAGTTTGCTGAAAAAGATATTGCATGTAAGGACTATATGTATGTCCATAAAAAATATGACAAAAATCTTAAGGTGGGTTGTCATTTTCTAAAGGGAACAAACTTTCCGTATATAATAACAACTTGATTTATTTTTTGTTGGTGAAAAATATTATCATCATGTTTTTATTTTTATTTTTTGGTGATAAACTAAATCATGATTTCAAACATATATATAACAAAATTTTATGAGGGGAGAATAAAGTTAATAAGTATTGTAGTTTTAGCAAGATGTTGATAAAAAAAACTAATAAATATGAAGTCATAAGAACCAAAAATGTTCATGCAAAGATAGTGATGTTAAGCGATTGAGGAACCCTCTGAGGGGAAGCATATTTGCAATTAAAAGAACAAACTAAGGGAAAATGTACCTAACCCATTGATTTTTGTTTTTCTTAAGGTTTGTTTATGAGTTGAGGAGAATGAAATAAAAATGAAGGTTTTAAAGTTATCTCATAAATATATTTCACAAATATATTTCATAATTTTAAAATATTTTTGTTCTTTTTATTACCCTATGAAAACAACCCACATTCATATGGTTTAAATAATAGGCAACATCATTGTTTTTCTTCTTCTTGATTTTAAAAAATGAGACCATTTTAGCTGACCCATTAACTTGGTCAAAAGAAAATATTGCATCTTATTTTTATATTGTGTTAGAGTCGTTAATCTTAGACTTAAACCAATCAAGTTATCTTACTTTTAATTCAAAACGATGAAAAACTCAAACCAATCAAATATTTGATTCACAATTTAATTGATTAAACATGCTGTTTCGAACCAATTTTTATAATAGTCACCTTAAAACCTGAAAAACATGATAAGTTTGGGCATTGATCATCTTCCTAACTACATGGTACTCCCCTCCCATTCATTATTACTAAAGGGGGTGGAATAAAATGAGGAAGTTTTATTCATTTACATTTTACTATAGTATTATAAGATTGTTGTTAGAGGAGGAATTTAATTATTACGACTTTAGTTTCATTGGTGAAAAACCAGAAAGTTGGGCCAACAACGACTATGATTTGCTATCTTACAGAGCTCAAGGGCATCTTTAATTAGTTCCACGAAATCCGTTGTACCCCAACAAAAAGTTTGATTAAACATCCTAAAGAGAGAGTATTCAAAGTTTCAAACCTTAGATTAGTAATACAAAAAGAGAAAAAAATCTTAGATATAACTTTTTTGTGTGTACAAGAGAGAGATCGGGCCATTCATATCATTGTTAATAAATTAATATAGGTTACATAGCTATCTATCAAGTGTGTTGGGTTTTATTGGTGTAAAGATTACTTTTTTTTGTTGTTGTTGGAGCAAACTGTGATCAATAAAGCTTCCCATCACATATGAATTCCATTGTTATTGAGTATGAAAAGAGTGAAGAGTTACAGGTGAGACATCACAACTTGAATCAAAATATTAAGATATTAGTTTCATGACATTTTCTATTTATAAACTCTTTCATTCTTCTCCTTATATATTCAATGTAAGATTTCACATATGAATAAACTCAACATTTTTCTTAACAAACATTATTATTTAATATATATAAACATATTTTTAAAGAGTTGTGTAATTTTATAATTGTGTATATGATAGATAATTAATGAACTAAGCGAGCGCCATAGAAAATTGACATTCAACGATGCTTACTCGAACAAGATACATATTTTTACCGCGCTTTTGAAGCACCGTTGAATTTAATTCTACATTCTATTACGCTCATCTAGATAGTGTCCAAAAATACTATTAAATTGTAGTGTTAAGCTTTGTTGTTTTATAATTATAGTGTAGTGATTCCTAATTTAGAATTAGTCTCAAAGAAAGATGCATTAATTTAAGATGAAAAATTGTACACATGTGCAAAGACAAGCTTTAGCTAATTGTCGGATATCCAAAAAGCCCATGTCTTAATCCCATATAATTAGCTCTTTAATAAAGGAAAAAATGACTTAAATAATTTGGTTTTGTAAAATGATGAAAGTAGTTAAGCGTGGCATTAATTAATTGCACTTTTTAAGGGGTGTAGATTGAAAAGGAGAGTTCCCTTCAAATTAAAGTAACTGAATTACGGAACTTCGCATGCATTCCTATAAAGTTTGATTCTTTCATCATGGATTCAACAGAATTCTAACTTCCAACTTCTTGTCGGTTATAGATAAAGTCTACAGGGTCATATCATGTAGTTAACCCTTTTTGACCCAAGAAAAAATATACGGATGTGAGAATTTTATACTAATAATTTCATAATTTATTATTCATCATTAACCCTTCAAATAAATAATAGATGATATAATATCTGTGTATAAATTAAATCTTTACGTTACACTGTACAGATAATACACTCATTTTTTATTTAAAGTCTTCTAAATATCAAAGGGGAATATGCTTTTGATATCATATAGTTAGATGTGAAAATATGTATGTATATCTCTAAACCATCCCATAGTCATGAAATCTGAGACCTGATTCCTTTATTTATATATATATATATATTTAAAATAGAACTATTCATTATGCACTAATTTTGGTGGATAAATCTAGGAATAAAAATCAAGATTGGGTTTTTAATAAAAAAATATCGGATACTTTTAGTTATTAAAAAAGAGTTAATAATCAATGTTACATACAAAAGCTACGGTGCCATTATCTTAGTCATTTAAAAAAATTCTTTTACTAATCTCTCAAAGATTAAGTGACCACGAAGCTAATTCTTTCATCAAGAACATTTTAATGAATTGACTAATTAGTGGCAGATTTATGTTTGAAAGAATAACATGGAGACAATTTTCTCTAAAATATTAAGTTGTCGACACTTTAATTTTTCAAGGATTAAATTAATAGCAAATAAGATATAATAATTGTCAACATATTAGCTAAAGTTTGTGTAAGGAAAATGAAGAAGATTTAGGCTCCTTTTGTGAAGTTTTTAGTTGAGTTTTCAAAATTTAAACCAAAACTAGTTTTGGTTTTATCTCCATTATCACAAAAAGGTGAAAGATTTGATTCCTGGAACCGACACTTATTAAAAGAGATAATCATGAATTTTGAAAGAGATTAATTTCCTAACAAAAGGGTGAAAGATACTTTTAATAGTACAAAAAAAAAATCAATTTTGAACTTCTCGTAGTTTTCAGTTTTTGAAAGTTATTGGCAAGCTTATAAATTATTATTTATTCAACGCCCAACTTATATCATGCATCATCTACTATTATGATTGTTGAATGACAATCTTCAAAACCTTAATTAGCGCCACCTTTTACAACCAACATCACGTGAGACCCTAAATTCGTCACCACTTACTACCACCGCTAAGGTGGTGGTAGTGGATGGGGGTGGAGATAGACATTGTATTGCTCGTGGTGGTTTCGGTGGTAGAGTTGATCTAAATTGTGGTAGTTGAGGTGGTGGTAATTGTTGTATTAGCGATAGCAATGACAATGATAGTAGTAATTGAAGTTGTGATGGTAACTATAGTGACTCCATCTTTGACGGATCATCAGCAATATGACTATGGTCATTAAGGTAGTGATTGTTGGAGTCTTATTTTACTTGACCACCATAACCTATACTTGTATGTTTTTGCCAACATGTTTTAGTTTTTCTAATGATTCTATTCAAATTTCAGCCAAATGAGTCTTGTACATAACAAAGATGGATGGAAGTATGGTCTTTGAATCAATCGATGCTCAAGTGAAAGACCAAGTGAAAACCACTCAATGAAAGTTGAGGGTAGGGAATGGAAGTTAATTAAGTTTGGTTAAGTAGACATATTCACGAGTCAGTCAACTAAATATAATATTATATCCCAAATGTGTGAGTGTTTTAAATTATAATTGTGACGAGGTTAAAATGTAGTCGATGTAACTACATTTACGGTCATGATGTATGGAGACTTTTAAAACTATTATATTGCAACAACAATTACGATTATGATGTTACAATTTAAAACGATCATGAAAGATAATACATACAACAGCATAGACAAGAATAGAGAGAGTGGGGTAGTGTATGTAAGAGGTCCCTGCAAATTTTCATGAAGGGTCATCCAATTTCAATAGCTGCACGTGGTGATGCTTGATAAAAGCATGATTTCATAATCTCTGCTTGTTGATTCTGGAATCTCTCTTCCTTCATTATATACAAGTAGTGGTGCTCAAGACATGACACGTGGCATGTCGTGTGTGCTAGGTAATTAGCATGTGATAGAGTTCACGCATCACACAATGGAAAGATTGGGCCTCCCCTCAAGTAGTTGTGTACCTAAAATATGGATGAACACCAATTAAACAAAATTTAATATCTATATTATATTACTGTAAACCGTCAATATATCATCTACTACCTATTTATATTACTTTAATTTAGCAATTAAGAATGATTAAATACTAGATATGAATGATGAGTAATATAATGATAATATAGAAAACTTTGTATAAATCGATTATCAGTTAAATATTGATTGGAATAATGATATTTTTATACTAATTTTATTGCTGTTATTTTTTCACACATATTCTATAATTATTTATCAAAAGATTTTTTCTTTGAAAATGTTATTTTTTCCTATATCAATTGTTGTAAAATAGATATGAGTAATTGAATTAAACAATCTAGTATAGTTTTAAATTATGATCCGTAATCATAATTGCACTCACAATTTCTGTAAAAGGAGCTTACACAATCTCATTTAAACACATTGTACCACAATCAACCACCACCAAAACTTAGAGTAGTGTTTGTCAATCCCTTAAATCAAACTTTTTCTAAAACTTATTACTGGCACTATTCTATATAGATTAAATTTACTGTTTCACTTCATGTGGAATCCATTCCATGTATCTAAGTTTTGTAATTGGTTATAAAAACAATAATTTAATTGGTAAATTAAAATAAAGGTTTCTTGATCAATCATAAATCTTTGGTACATAAATTGGAGACACCTACTTTTATCTATTCTACATAAGGTAATTATAAGGATCAAAGAAATGAGGCCAATGTGTTATGTTACAAACTAAGCTTAAACAAAGACAATGATATGACAAAATGATTAAGCTTAATTCACATCTAAGTTAGTGAGTGATAGAATACCAAATCTGATTGAATAATTTTTTTTCACAAACACAAAAATTACACAACTTAAAAGCAATAGACTTGTTGTCTAAGCGACCTAAATCTCTTACTATATACTCAATACAACAATGGCTTCTTGCGCCATATTTCCAAGAATTCCTACAGAAAATATATTTGCCTAGAAAACTATCAAATACACATTTAACAACTGTATAAAAAACGAAAATACATAATAACTCCTACCCATTTGCCGCTAAAATAATACATATCTGCTTCTACATATATAACTCATATACAAGCATATATGATTTACAACCAACAATGTGTTGGTCTAGTAGTGTAAGATTCTGCTAGATCATCAGGAGTTACACATGTTGAGAGAACAATTGCACACCCCGAAAAAGATTAGTTCCTTACCCATAGATGATGGGATATCGTTGATAGTATCAAAAATATATATGATTGTACAAACATGCTCCTATAGATCTACCGCATGACAAATTTCTATTTCTCATGCCTTTTTCTGGAATAAATCTTCTACATAGGAGGTTCCTATCATTTGTTCCCCCTCAAGAATCAGTCTTGTTCTCAAGGCTGAATGTAGAAAGTTATGTTCCATGTTGTAGAGTTATGGCAAGAGAAACATTTTTGTGATGAAATAGCCCTTTCAACTCCATAAAGATAGTAGAAAATGTTTTCCTAATTTTGGCCATTTGACTCCTATGGCAAAGATTTTAGTGAGTGTCATATTCAATTGTAATATCACTTTCCCAAAACAATTCTCTGACTTGTTTGGTTGTATTATATTATCCCATGTGATGAGAGGGTCCCCAGTTTCCTTCAACAAATTAAACCAATGTATGCTAGACCTTACCATATTCAATTTGCCAACTTGATCCTCACTTGTTTTTTTCATCGGTAAAAAGGTTAATTATATTATAATACTAGAGGTATAAGAAGTTACAAGAAGGTCCTATAGAAGCACATAGATGCGACTATAGTGGAGTCTAGGAATAATAAGAAGCTAAAGTTCTTCCCAAGTATTTTGCATTTCAGAGTATATCTCCTCCAACAAATCAACACTAACTAGAAGTTGTGTAAGGTCTTGTTACATCTTCAGGATGATAAAAATATCAAAGGTTTAATTCTTGAAAGTAATATTTGTTGAGAGAGACAACCATAAATTCCAAAATAAATTAATTCCTTACCTGAAAGGAGAAGAATACACTTGGTAGTAAAAAATGATAAAACATCAAAATTGAAGAGGATAAATTTTATTGATGAACACATATTATAGTAATAAACTTGTTGTCCTCCCATAGTTCCAAGAACTCATATAGAGAATATCTTTGTTTATAAAATTATCAAATACACACTATACAATTGTCTAACATATATGCCACAATATATAAAACGAAAAATACTTAAAAAGTCCTACATAACTGCCCCTAAAATACATAACTGCTTCTACATAACTTCTCATAACATATATGACCAGACAAACAAGTTTCTGCAAATCTATCACATGACAAATTTCTATTTCTCAAACTTCTTTCTGGAATAAACCTTTAAGATAAGAGGTTCCTATCAATGACAACATTTTATTTTCAATTAAATCGGGTGTTGACCAATCCTTGCACGACATATCATAATTTTGGAACAATTAATGTAATATTTGACTCACAAGGTTGTCTCAAACGATAACTTCTTAAATAAATTTGGAGTCAGATATTTTTTACTTCTAATATTATTAAATGTATGATAAGTTGCTCATACTTTAAGAATCTTTTTAATATTATACCTAAGAATCTCGTCAGAAACATTGAAGCGGTGAATATTGAAGATGTTAGTGTTTTAGGGTACAATAGTTTTGAAATATGTGATTACCACATATAAAATTTACACACTCATATCCTTTAAAATGGTGAGGATCAATTCATAAGTTTGTAATTTGAACATTCATAGGAAATAAAAGTTTACTTTATATGGCAAGTAATTGAGTCATCACGAGTTTAAATCTAGTACCATGTTGATGAGTAATTTGTAAGTATCTTGTAATATATGTCTAGCTTTGGCAAGTCTTCTAGATCTAATCCATCTAAGTTTTGCATAAAAAATTGAATACCGATAATACAATTTTGAAACAACACAACTTAACTAGATGTGTATATATCACATGCATTAATTCTAGTTTTATATGCAAAATACAATAATATCCAACTTTTGTCACATAAATTTATATCTAACTAAGAAAAACATTATTTATCAATTTCATGTGATATATCACATGGTCCTGCTTATAGAGACATGTACATGAAGGCCCACATTGTTAGCTTAAAAACAAACACACTCTTGTTCAGCCACTTGAGATCAAACCCCAATTTGGGAACACCCACAAAAGAAGAAACCTATTTTCTCTCCTTATAACATTTTAATTAAACACCAAGCTTATAGGTCACCACTCTCCCAATGCATATGTTTTCTTCACTACAAACATCGTTGTCTTTGTTATTGTACCCTCTTTCTCTCTCACACACTAACCTTTCTTTTGTGGTCCTTCCATTTCCTTTATAATCTCTCTTATCACTTTTTCCATTCTTGCATACCTAGCTTGTATCCAACATAACACTACTATAGTCCTCTCCTTATTCTCTCTCTCACTTGCATCTTTTTGGTTCTTTATGCTAGAAGTTATATATTAAACTCAATTGAAGCAAAACACTAGTTAAAACTAGACCTTAAAAAAATATATATAAGTAAAATATTTACACCAAAGTCTAAAGGATATGTCTAGCAGAAGGTCCAGGCATCAATCTTCAGGTTCTACAAGGATCTCTGATGACCAAATCATTGATCTTGTTTCAAAGTTGCGTCAACTTGTTCCTGAGATTCACCATAGGCGCTCTGATAAGGTATTTTCATACACCATTTTCTTATTTTAATTGACTCTCATATTAGTTAATTATAAACATTATATTATATATGTTCATCAAGCTTTCACCACTATATTGCTTAAAATAATTTAAAGTTGTTGCTTAACATTACTTGGGCTAAAGCTAGGTGTGAAATAAATTATATAGTTTTCACGTAGGGTAATATGTATATTTGTGAAAATATAGGATGCGAATGTAATTGTTTGTTTTTTCTTGCTACAAATTTCTGGAAGGGATAGTGTAGGAAGAAGCTAATTAAATAATGGGGTGTGGTTCGTGTAGGACATGTAAATCATATAATAATAGTATTAAATAGTGAAGTGATATAGACTGAAATTTTGACCCATATATTAAGGGCATAGCTCCAAACAATTCCAAAATCTATGCAGATCTCTATGGCAACCTTTGACTGGGACATATTTATACATGTAGCTTTTGAAATATAGAAAGATAAGATAATAAAAAAAATGCAAAACCCCATAAAACGAGAATCTTCATACAATAGTATCTTAAAAACACTTTATAGTATCTTAAAAATTATATCTAAAATCACAGATTTTGAACTCTGAATCAAATTGTAACAACAATAATCAAAACCTTATCATATTATTTATGTTTAGCTATATGAATTGAGTAACATATAAATCAAACTTTTGATATTCCGAACCGATTTAAACAATCAATTTTTATATAGTTTTTTTATTTGTAATGAATTTTATTAAAAGAAAATGTATAAGTTAAGAAAACAAATGATACTCTTATTCACAATTTTATATACAGTTATATTTTAAATTCATTTAAGAGTGCCTCAAAAAATTTGTCAAAATTTCCAAACAAAAAGCATCTCTCTTTACCATAACAACCATGTGGTTAATTTGGACCAATTAGTGAAACGAATCTTCCTTTATGGTCTCTGAATAGGATAGCATAGTACATAATTAAATATGTTTGGTGTAGTTAATGTACTATACTATAGTCCTCAACATTGGCCTCACTGACCATGTGTAGGACTCTGAATACATCTATGCTTCTTCCTTTTCTCTCTAATTTTTTTCCAACTATGTTCTTTCTTAACAAAGGACACTCAGCAGCATATAAATGTTCATAAGATAGTTACTTTGTTGAATAACTCATGATTTTATGTGTTGTTCAGGTTTCAGCATCAAAGGTCCTACAAGAAACATGCACCTACATCAGAAACTTACACAGAGAAGTTGATGACTTAAGTCAAAGGCTCTCTCAGTTGTTGACAACAATTGATTCTGATAGTGCTGAAGCTGCTATCATTAGGAGCCTAATTAACCAATAAGAAAGTTTTAATTAATGATCCTAATTTTCTTATTGGAAGTTATATATAATATAAGAGTGTGCTTCATTTTAATTAGGTGGGCTAGCTAGAGTGCAGTTTAAGGTGTGTTAGTACCTACACAAAGACAGGTATAGTGCACTTGTTAGAATGTTTTTGTAATAACTATATTAAGGTTTAAGGACTTTGTATTATAGCTATGATGCTATATATTTGCATGCCACATTTATAGATGGCTAGAATTAATGTATTATTGTTCAGTTTGTTCAGGTTATGTGAAAGTTATTTAGTTTACATATTCTCACCTAAGTAAAACTGGACTTATAGTTACAAGTAAATCCTTTCTGAAAAAGCTATCCCAACTATATTAGTCTTGAGCCAAATTGCCTCATGTTTATATATAGGTGTTTAGAAAAATAGAGATAATATACAATAGTCTTGTGTTTTTCTATTTTAAAAGGATTTAATATGTATACATTAACAGTGTAAGAGTTTTTTATTATGTCAGTAAATTATCCACCGTTGATTTGTTAATCACCATGACTCTCAAATAAAAGTAATACAAATTAATGGTGAATGATGTGCTGACAGTGTAAAAAACTTTACACTGTCAGTGCATAGATTTTAAACTCTTTTTTAAATATATACTTATAAAAATATAAAGTAAGAAATGATGATAAATCAGCATAGTGTCAAATGTAAATTTTAAAGTCAAACTTGATGTTCAAATTACATGACTTGACTAAAAGTTCAAATCCAAAAAAAAAATGTTAGTTAATGAAGGCTTTGTCGTGAACATTATGTTGACGTGTTTAATTAAGTTGAAGATTTTGTCGGCAATTTTGAGTTCAAGTTTTATGTCAATATAATATATAAAAGCTTAGACTAAAAGTGTATTGCTTGAAAGTGATTTGATCTAGTGATGGATAATTGCTTATATATAATATATTATGTAGTGATAGCGATCTCTCACTTTGGTATTTAGATAGAGACAACAAGCATAGAGTGATACTCAAAAGTGTCTAGGTTTTTCGGTTAAACAGTTAAAGGTTAAAAAGCATTTAAAAAGTTGAAGTTACTAGAGGTGGCGTGCTCAAGTTATCTTTTTCTTAATTTGTTTTTAGAAAACTATTACACTTTATTTTCCTTTAGGTAAAAACTAATATTTATTTTTGAAAAAACTGTATACAACTCTTTAAACTTTGCGCCTTTTATGAATATGAACCTTCCACTTTGATTTCATCTTATCAAATCTTAAACTTCTTTCATTCATAAATAAGTTATTCTGTTACATTATTTAATGGTGAAAATCTAACAATTCAATATTTTTAATATACACCATTGATTTATTTAAAATATAATAAAAAAGAAACAATAGTGGGGAATGTTATTCTTCTTACAGAGAGGAAAATTTCTTCTCAGCCACCATATTCAATATATTCACCGGAAATACAATAACAAAGCACTCAACAACATTTTCTACCAAAAATAGTACAATGGTGTAGATCCAACTTTCCTTGGCCACAAACTGAATTACCCATGTCAGGATTCAAGGTGCCTTGGTTAGAAAGATTATGGTATAAATCATGGCTTACTTGACTTACCTTTAATATCACCCCGCCCGCATGCTAGAGAATATAGTTGATTATTCCCAGTTTGGAGAGTAAGTAATTAAATCGAGATGGATCCAAAGCTTTGGTGAAGATATATGCAATTTGCTCTTAGTAGGGATAAGTATAGATGGAAAAGCTATGATTGAAGCCTCTCTCTAACCACATGACAATCAATATCAATGTGTTTTGTTCTTTCATGAAACACATAATTGACAGCTATATATCTAGCTGAGTCATTGTCACAATATAATAAAGCATGTCGCATGAAAGGAATTTTAAAATTCTCAAGTAAATAAGTCAATCATTGAATTTCACAAAAAGTAGAGGCCAAAGCACGATATTTAGCTTCGAAGGAGGATCTAGCAAAAGTGTTTTGCTTCATGGGTTTCTAAGAAATAAGAGAATTTCCTGAGAAAACACAACACCCAGTTATAGATTTTCTAGAATCTATGCAAGCAGCCCAATCGAAATCATTAAAGGCCTTAAACTTCAAAGGTGAGGAAGTTGGATAAAACAACATACCTCTGGCCAAGATTGCCTTTGATATATCGAAGAACTCTGCATAGGGCCTTATAATGGTGAGTGGTTGGTTGAGCCACAAATTGACTCAATTGTTGGACACCAAACCTGTGAAGAAGATCTTTGCTCCTGACCTTGACAAGGTTTTGATGAAGACACCAACATCTCCAAAAAGAAGAAAATGAAGATTACTTATGAAGACCAAGAAGATTAAATCTTTAAGACAACTAGTCTAAGTCTAAATAGGTACTTCTATCCTATACTCTTTAATATACTAAAGTAGTAATGCTCAAAATATTTTAAAAGAAATTGAAACACTTCAAGTTTTAAATAAAAATATTTTTTTAAAATACTGTGTAACAGGTTACTGGAATTTGAGTAATAGGTTACATGAGTGAGAATCAGTTATCCAACAAAATTTGAATTGGAGTAACCGCTTACTCAAATTTGAGTAACCGATTACTCTAAGTGAATATTAAATTCATTGTTGGACAAAACATTTAGGTAATCGATTACTCAATGTTGTAATCGGTTACTGAGAGCTATTACATCAGTTTTTCAGATTTAAAACTCAAGAGTTTTCATCCCAAACGAAATGTCTTCATTCCGAACAACTCATACTCTTTCATAAAGGCACAATGACTGATTGGAAAGCCTATTTAAAGGCCTTAGAACTCACAATCATTTAACAACTCTTTCATAACTCTTTCACACTTTTCTCACAACTTTCCTACACTTTTCTAAAGTAGTTTTATGCACTTCTAGCAACTTGAACTCAAACTTTCAAAGCTATTTTTCTGAGTTGCTTGAAGTAAAGTGTTTCAAAGTTTTGTAATAAAGAGCATTATTACTAAGTATACAAAAGAGTTGATTGAATTGTAAGTGTTATTATATTTCATACTTGTAAAGGCAATCCGAGCCATCATTGTAATTCTCCATTCATTGTAATTACTTTCTTTCACAAGGGTGTGAATAGAAAGGGGATAGAGTTACTTGAAAATGTGTTTTCCAAGGGTATAAGTATTAGTGAGTGTGTAAGGTACATAGAGATCTCGGGGTGAGATATTGTAATTACAACTCATAATATTTAATGGAAAATCTCTTGTGCTGCAAGAGTACTGGATGTAGCCTTCGGTGGACAAGAAGGTGAACCAGTATAAAACATTTGTGTACTCTCTTGTCCCTTTCCTCTTTGATTTATTTCTGTTTATTTTCTGCAATATTATCCACTGCACTTTAACTCTTCATTTTGCAGAGCTATTTTTTAGTTGAAATCTGAGTCTTACAATTGGCACCAGAGCTATTTTTGAGTAAGATATTCTCAAATTTGATCCTATATCAAAGATGACCGCAAGATCATTCCTAGTAGGGATAAGTATAGATGGAAAAGCTTTGATTGAAGCCTCTCTCTAACCACATGACAATCAATGTCAATGTGTTTTGTTCTTTCATGAAACACAAAATTGACAGCTATATATATCTAATTGAGTCATTGTCACAATATAATAAAGCATGTTGCATGAAAGGAATTTTAAAATTCTCAAGTAAATAAGTCTACCATTGAATTTCACAAAAAGTAGAGGCCAAAGAACGATACTTAGCATCGAAGAAGGATCTAGCAAAAGTGTTTTGCTTCACGAGTTTCTAAGAAACAAGAGAATTTCCTGAGAAAACATAACACCAGTTATAGATTTTCTAGAATCTATGCAAGCAGCCCAATCGGAATCATTAAAGGCCTTAAACTTCAAACGTGAGGAACTTGGATAAAACAACGTACCTCTGACCAAGATTGCCTTTGATATATCGAATAACTCTGCCTAAGGCCTTATAATGGTGAGTGGTTGGTTGAGCCATAAATTGACTCAATTGTTGGACACCAAACCCAATGTGAGGTATGGTATTGGTGAGATAGAGAAACTTCACTAACAATCATCTATAGAAAGTTGGATCTATGTAGGTTGGTGAATCATCTTGGTGTAGTTTGGTTATTCTAACTATAGGAGTTGGTATAGGCTTGGAATCGAGGAAACATGTACCACCTACTAAAATATCTAAAATATATTTCCTTTGACAAAGGGTTATGTCATGCTATCGAATTACTAATATATAAATGAACAAGTGCATATTAGTGAATCCGTAAATAAGCAAAAAACTTTAAATCATTTTACATGTACGTGTGAGAAAACATTTTCTGTTTTCTCATACCTACAAGTAAGCCAATAGATGTATGAATTACTTTTTAGATTATGATGAACCTTTTTTTTAAGAAGATACTGTTTTCAAGTTTTTATCAACAAGGGAGCCCTCCCTTATGAAATTATGTTGGAGAAGGCTCATAGTTAATATAGATCAATTTTTTACCTTAAATAATTTTCATTTTCACAGTTTTTATTGTTATATAAAAAAATCTTATTCCACGAAAAAAAATTCTTGCTTTTATTAATTATTTTATTCCACACATATATTTATTCAATATTATGTAGATTGTAATAATTATTATATTATATTGTCATAATTGACCTATAATTAAAACTAGACTTTCCCTTGAGTGGACAACGTGTGAAATCGTTTAAGACTAATGTGACCAAAATATTAAAAATATGTTAGACTTAAGTTACCAAAGAATAACAATAATAAATCAAAAACAAAAGAAAATATATTTTACATCTTCATGATTTCCACAAAATCTTTTTTTTAAAACTTTATTGTAATTATTTTACAGCATTAATTTTTTTATAAATAAAGGATACTCATTTTGCTTAAAATGTCATTTTCATTTAAATTTTTAAATATTAATTTCACTTATTTTTTATAATAAATAAGAATCGTCATTTTTCTCCGCACAGAGCCTATAAAATGTTAGTTCCGCCATGCAACTAAATATAATTTTTATGGAATACAACAGGAACAAATCTATCTTCTAGATAGTGAGGATAAGTGCGTTCATAGAGATTCTACTTTTAATTAATTAATTTATTTATGTATTAGGTATCTGTACGGCCGAAAAAAACTGAGTCAAGTTGAATCAGTGTTCATCTTGATTCAGCTCATAAGGATTTGCTCAGTTCGAAACTCGACTCGTAACACTGTGTTTTTTCGAGCACTTTTAATTAAGTAATTAGTTTTTAATGAATTAATTATAGAAATTAATCAGTAATGTTTTAGGTTAAACCTAAGTTGAGTTTTAGTCTTGTATTATAATATTCTTGCTTGCCCTATTTTTCAAGATTTTTGGAGAATAAAAGTTGTCGAGACGATTTCGAGTCGTTTTATCGAGTTTTCGCCCTGTTTTGAGTTCCGTAACTCGGAATCGAATTCCAATTTCTCCTTTGGCTTCAAAATATTATTTCTAGTCAAAATAGACACCAAGTTTATCTGTAACTCATCTCTAGGTATTTTTCACCTCGAAAGTCAAGTTTCGACGTTTTGGGCAAAAAACCTAAATCGGTAGGTCGTATATTTCCGGACGAAGTTACACGGTAATACTCGGGAACGACTTCAATTGTGAAATCACGTTGCATCAATCAGGTCGGAGTATTAATCACATCATGGGTCAATGACTTGTTAAACAAGCAAAGTCAAAGGTTCCATAATCCCCTAAATCACTCACCAATCTCCTCGCTCTACCACCATTAGACACATTACCTAAGCTTGTCTAAAGCTAGATTGCCTCTTATTAATTTTCAGATTTGGGAAAGGGTGAAGCTCTCCTATAAATACCTCACTCCATCCTCTCATTTTTACACCAATTCTCCTAAAGAAAGTTAAGGTATTCCTTTTCTTTTTCTCTTCTCCATTTTTGTCCATATACACCATGAGGAAATCATAATCTCTTAGTGCATTATTCATGGAGTTGAGTTTATGTTTGTTTTCTTTAAATATTTTGTAAGTCGTGACTAAAGGGATGATAATTAAATCATATGAAATTTTCATTTTTAAAAGGTATCATGTGTAAAAGGTTGTTTAGCATATGTTATTCTTTGATTTCCAAGTTAAAGTAATGATTTGGGATGAAAGATGATTTATTAAAGTCTTGACTTCATTAACTGCATAAACTTCAAGTGTTATGAAGTTTTGGATATTAAAGTAGTAAAAGTGTTAACTTATGATTTATAGTTCATGACTATGAAATCAACACCTATTAACCCTTGAGGTTATCCTAAAATTTGAAGGTGTTGAGATGATCATGAAATTAGTTGTGTTTTCTTTAGTAGCATACTTTAATGAGGAGATTGACCTAAAATATCTTGACTTTATAAACCTAAAGTGTTATGAAGTCTTAGATAGAAAAATGATTTAAAAGTGTTGATATTGGTTAAGTTAGCTCACTTTAAAATGGTATGTTTGACTCAAAAAGTCTTGATTTAAAAGTATTGATTTAAAAGTATTGATTTTGTTTAAGTTGGCTTACTTTAAAA
>NC_032028.1:18301775-18307450 GCF_001865875.1 Lupinus angustifolius | reverse complement strand
TATCATTACCGGAAAAATGTAATGAAGTGGAAATACATGTCTAGAAAAGTTATGCCTAAGGAAAGACTTTGTATTTAAGTGTATCTTTATGACCCATCTCTCTTTCCTGGGAACTAACCTGGTGTATATCCATAGATTATGACATAATTCCGTTATAAGTTTTGTTAAAACTTTACTTTAGAAAGTGTCGTTATGTTATAAGACTTTCAATAATAAATGATGATTCAAGAAATACCTAACCTTGAATCGAATGGATGAAACCAATTAAGTTTATTTTAGATCGGAAGTTTTATTTTCGCGTAAAATGTTATTTCGTACGAATAATAATTATCAAAGGGACGTAATTAGTGTTATTTTGATTTTGGCGTGATGAAAAGTTCGAGTAGAGACCTGACGAATTAAGCTCACTTGGAATCGAGGAAAAAATTTGCACGACACACTCAGGTGAGGGAGAAACATCGTGACACAGTGGTGTCCGAATATGCTTCAGGACCTCCAAACTCCCTCACAAGTTTGGAGTTGTCTTGGATATTAAGAAAGCTTGTACTGAATCAATTGTTTGTTTTGTTTGGATTATGTGCAAAAATATTTGTTATGCCGAATTATGTTAGGTTATGTTTATGTATGAAGATGCCATGATTATTCCTATTTAATAGTGCTCGAATAATTGTTCTAAGAATTATATGTATGAGATAATTGTTAAATTCAAGGCTTAAAAACATGTGTTATAAATGAGAAAACTTTTCAATAAGGAAATAAATTTAACTAAGTTTCAGGCTTTTTTCGCTTGAGCGAGACTGCTCTCGCTTGAGCGAGAAGTGTCCAGAGAAAACGGGTTTTCTTTCTGGGGCGAGACAGCTCTCGCCTGAGCTGAAATATGCACAAAGAAAATTGGTTGTTTTCTTGCTTAAGCGAGACAGCTCTCGCTTGAGCCACATGTGCCTTATAAAAATGGTGATTTCCTCGCTTGAGCAAGACAGCTCTCGCTTCAGCAAGAGGGCTCCATACAGACAAGACTTCTTAAGTCGTCTGAACAATAACTCTCACATGTGCGAGAGTCTGATGGCATTTTTGCCATCAAGAATTCATTCACTTCCAATCCTATTCAATAAAACCTAAAACAACTTTATTGGAGATAATGTTCTTTCAATAAGTAAATGTTATAAAGATGAATAACTATATGAAATTCTTGGAAATGATACAAAGAAGAGTTGCCATATCTAAAGTGATGTATGTAAAGAATTGCTTGGTTGAGAGCCATCCAGGGTGATTCACGATGGTTCGTAGTGGTGCTGAGGTTTATTCTCTATGGTTTAAATGTTAAGATTGGGTCCCACTAGAAGCATTCCCGATGGGAGATGTCTTAGGATGGAAAGATCGCTATAAACGATGGATTAAAAGATTTAATTTTTTAACTTCGGTTAGTGTGCATATTCATTGTGAATAATGAAGTAGTGGAGAAGAAATTTACAGGAGATGAACGAGCCCCGAAATGTTGAGAGGGATGGCGATGGCGGTGATTCGTCAGTAAAGTCTTGAGGGATAGTCTAGGTGTGACGAATCCCATGTTTTCTTGGATGAGGTATTCTGTTGGATCGGACAGTGCTCACAGCACAAACTAGAAGATCTCTGACAACCCCTCTTTGCAATCAGGATCAATGAGAGGATGCCCAGAAAGTGTTTGATACGACATCATCCTGAAATGGACAGTTCCATTGGAATAGATCGATCATATATATATATATATATATATATATCCTCGCGAGGAATAATTTTTGGTGCGATCAAATCGGCTTGTTATGAGACTTGTACTCTCAGTTATTTCTGAATAGTTATTGGGAAGATAATGGTGTAAGGATGATGGACATATGCATAGCATGCATACATGGTATTTATCGATATTGATTCTAAAATCATAAGTTTTATAATTCATTCATCATTAATACATGCGTGTATGATTATATGATATATTTGTACTTGTTCTATGTCTTGGTGTGATATTCTGTGTAATTCCACGACGTCAATGATATGTTTTTCATTAGATGTTTTATTGCCTCTCTTTCTTTCTGGTGTACTCGTATACATCCATGTTTAGATGGAGATATTGACGATGATCAGGGGCTACTACTTTACCATGTCCCAGGACGGGGCATGATGCGTTGAAGGAAACAGATACACTGGTCCCTACGACCTGGAATTGGATTTCGTATGTGATGGCTCTGTGTTGCATCTCCCGACACATTACGCAATTCGGGGAGCATCGTTCACCTACCAGAGCGAAGGTCCGTACCTTCCGGTCCATCCACACAAGTTGAGGCACGAGGTAGATCAGAGGTTGTCAGGACTTGGCCCCAACCGAGATTCTCATCTACTGGTACAATGCCAAGAGGGGTGGAAGGAGCAAGCATGGCTACTTCATCGGGGCCAAGGGGGTACACCCCGAACCCTTCGATGGATTGGGCAACATATGAGGTGGTGGAGGACGAGGACGATGACTGTGTAGAATTAATTTGCATAGAGGATTTGGTGGAGGTTATAGAGATATCTTTAGACTCGGAGATTGAGGAAGACCCGAGTGAGGTTTCCAGTGCACCACCGGACTAGGAGCTCATTTCTTTCTTTTGATAGGGAACCTGTGTAGGGTACTTTTCTAATGCCAACACCCCCCAATATTATTTTATTTGTATTTGTATTTTTAGTCTTTGTTAGAGGCGAAGAATATACTTGGCCTTGTATTTTGTAAACCATGATGTACGTATTACAAATTCAAGAATTTATTAATGAGAAGTATTTAGAAAAGAATTGTGTTTCGTTCAATTACATTTTAAGTATTAATAAATTATTTTCGCAAAGGTTTGAAAATTTGATGTCTTGAAAGAGAATAGATAAAATGAAAAAAAAAATGATTTGTAAGTTATATGTTACATAAAAGAAGAAAATAATTTAGCCATTTTTCCAAGAGATTAAATATAGTAATTATGAAATGATTTTCAGGGCGTTATGTTCAGTAAATGTTATGTTTTACCTCGAGTTTGGCTCACTTAAATTTGACGAATTATTCAACTCAGTTCAAATTGGTTCATTTGGACAACTCAAATAATTATTTCATTTAATTTTTTTGCAAAAGGTTATATATAAGTATACCCTTATTTATATATATAATAACAACAAACATAAAAATAATATAGGGTCATGGTATAATAACAATAAACATAAAAAAGTAGTTTATACAATATATATGTATACATCGAGCTCATAAACCTAACAAATCGAATTGTATCTAACTCAAGTCCGGCTCGCTAATTTAACAAGCTCAATTTTTGGTTCATTTGGTTCATGAACCAAGTTTGTCATCTAAATAATGAGTCGAGTTTCGAACGAATACCAAGTTAGTTTGGTTCATTATCAACCCCAGGTCTATGTATAATGGTATGTATTTTTGAAGACTTGTTAGGTGTGAAAATTATCTTAAGTCATAAGGCTAATTTAACACCTATTTTATTCTAAAACCTCATTTTATACATTCATATTTAGAATTTTGATGAATTTTTGTAGTAATCCTATAAGTCGATTTTTCATGATATTTCAGGACTTAAAAGAGTAAAATGGAGCAAGGATTAGTGCCAAGAGGCCAAAATGGATTTAAGGCCATATTTAGTTGACATGTTTCTAGCGCAAGAGTCATGACAAGTGCAATCATGCTGAGCGAAGAAGATGCACCAAACATAGCTTGGCTAGATGAAGAGTTGATCTAGATGAAGAGATTTGTTCATTGCACCTCCCCTACGCCCATCGAAAAGATAAAATTTCTACACATACTATGTGGATGTAAAACAAAATGATTTCAATTTTCTTTAGTTTATAGGCTAGTATAGGTTGGAAACAAGATGTAAATGTTAGGGAAGATGACTGGAAGGGTTTATGTAAGCTCATGGAGTGGTTATCCCTTCTCTTTTGGGGAGTTGATGTAAGCTCATGGAGTGGGTATCCCTTCTCTTTCGGGTTGTATTTACGTCTTTATTTTTTGCTTTAGTTTTGTATAAAATCTTTAGCTAAGATTCTCCTTTGTTGGGATTGAATGTAATTTTCACTTGATGTATACACTTTGATTTGATTTATTTAATTATGATGTATTGATTTTATGAGTTACCGATGTTGTGCTTAATGCTTATTTGAAGGATGATGACTCCCCTTGTATGAATTTGGATGTTGAACTCAGGACGAAATTCTAGTTCAATAGCCCAAACTAGAAACTCATCCTTTTAATATAATTCTAAACATAGTCTTGTGCTAATTTGTCACATGTGTGCCTCTATTAGTATGGTTGCTAGACATAGATTCATATAAACATCGAATAACTCTCAAACTTGTTAACATAGACTACTAGACATAGATGTATGCTTAATGATTCATATAACTTAGTCATGTTAATTTAGTTGCTTGACATGAAGTTATTTTAATGAGCTACTAATATGACTAAGACATTGATGATTATTACCATTCATGTGTTGCATTTAACCCAATTTCACATGCATAGACTACTACACATAGAGGTATGTTACATGTGTCATAATTCTTCATATTGTGTGTAAAGTTGCTTGGCTTAAAGCTTTAGTTCATAAGTCACTAAATTGACTAAGATACTATTTTTTAGTGATATTGAGATCCCTTGTTGTGTAAAAGTCATTCCTAATGTATTCGCATGATCAATTATAGTGTATATGGATATTGAGTAGTAAACACTATGCTAGATATCGTAATAAACAACGGTCATTCAATAGCGCAATTTTGAACTACGCTATTGAAAATGAGGCGGAAGAACATCAATAGCGCATAATAAAGCAGGCGCTGTCAATTTGTGTAACTTGAATAGCGCATTCTTGACAATTTGCTGTTGAATATCAGTAACATTAGCGCTAACTTGAATGATTTATTTTTAACAACGCATTTGATAGAAATCGTTGTTGATGTGAATATATGCAACAACGCATATTTAAGGAAGTGTTGTTGAAGATGACATAGTAACCGCGCTTGCTTAATTATGCATTGTTGATGTTTTACGACTTTTTAAGCGTGTGATAAATTAATGATGGAATAGTAATGCGTTTCTTCATTTGTTGAAATATTAATGGTTGAGTGATTATGCGTTTCTTGATTGTTGAATATTAATGGTTGAGTGGTTATGTATTTCTAGGTTGTTGAAATATTAGTGGTTGAATGGTTATACGTCTCTTCGTTTGTTGAAATATTAATTGTTGCTCATCTATAAATATTGTGGTTCACTCAATGTTCTATTTCATCCGTAAGCTAAGAGCCTAAGAATATGTGTTTCTAAAAGAGTATGTTCATGAAGATATGAGGAAGAAAACACAAAGTAGTAAAAAAAAAAGCAATACTGCAAAGAATAAAAAGAGAAAAGCACCCAGATTTGTATAGAGAAGTCGAGGAAAAAATTGTGTTTCTGTTTCAGAATCATGTCCAGGATGTCTTTAACAACTTTTAATTTTACAAAAGGACCCAGATTTTATAAGGAAGGTGACTGTCATACAAGATTTGCGTGAGATGAAGATTTAGTTGATTGATCTCTTTCATTTGCAATTGAAAGGAAATAAAAGGAAAAGGGGAATGAATTATTTAGTTCATTGTGTAAGAACGAGGTTGCAACTAAGAGGGGG
>NC_032028.1:18298258-18301675 GCF_001865875.1 Lupinus angustifolius | reverse complement strand
AATTAGTTGGCTTAAAAATTATGGCCACTTTATCTGCAAAATCAAGAGTTAACGTGCAGCGGATAATATTGCAGAAAATAAACAAGAATAAATTAAAGGGGTAAGGGAGAGTACACAAGGATTTTATACTGGTTCACCTTCTTTTCCACCAAAGGCTACGTCCAGTACTCTTGCAGCACAAGAGATTTTCCACTAAATATTATGAGTTGTAATTACAATATCTCACCCCGAGATCTCTACGTACCTTACACACTCACTAATATTTTTACCCTTGGAAAACACATTTCCAAGTAACTCTATCCCATTTCCATTCACACCATGTGAAAGAAAGTTATTACAATGAATGAAGAATTTCAATGATGGCATGAATTGCCTTTACAAGTATGAAATATAATAACACTTGCAATTCAATCAACTCTTTTGTATACTTAGTAATAATGCTCTTTAAGTTTACAAAACTTTGAAACACTTTACTTCAAGCAACTCTAAAAATGACTTTGAAAGTTTGAGTGCAAGTTGCTTAGAAGTGCAGAAAATTATTTCAGAAAAGTGTAGGAAAGTTGTGAGAAAAGTGTGAAAGAGTTGTTCAAAGAGTTGTTCTCATTGAGAGTTCTAATGCCTTCAAATAGGCTTTCCAAGCACCCATTGTGCCTTTATGAAAGAGTAGAAATTGTTTGGAATGAAGGCATTTCGTTTGGGATGAAAACTCTTGAGTTTCAAATCCGAAAAACTGATGTAACAGCTCTCAGTAATCGATTATATCATTGAGTAATCGATTACCCAAATGTTGTGTCCAACTGTGAATTTAAAATTCACTTACAGTAATCGATTACAACAATTTGAGTAATCTATTACTCAATTTTAATAACACTGGTAATCTATTACTCAAATACAGTAATGGATTACTTTGATCAGTTTTAAGTTTGATAACTCTTTTCTCACGCTTGTAATCTGTTACTTAGATGAAGTAATCCGTTAGACACTATTTTTGAAAATTGTTTTACGTATTTTAAAGTGTTTCAACTTTCTTTAAAAATAGTTTGAGCATTACTACTTTGTATATTTAAGAGTTTTAGGATAGAAGTACCTATAAAGACTTAATCTAATTATCTTGATGCTTTAATCTTCTTTATCTTCATAAGTATTCTTCCTTTTCTTCTTTTTGGTGATGTTGGTGTCTTCATCAAAAACGTACTAAGCTTAGGAGTAAAGATACTTTTCACAATCTCCCCCTTTTTGATGATGACAAACCAATATCTTCTTGACAGTGTAGTTTTCTGAATTTTCTGAGAGTAACATACTTTGTGATATATCTTGACTTGTTTTGAGTATGCCCCCTATCTTGTATGCTCCGTTTTTCATTTGGAGTTAAGTGCCTGGAATAAAGTTTGACAGAAAATACACTCTCCCAACTTTTCTCCCCCTTTTGACTTGATCAAAAAGTAGAAAAGCCAAGAGTCCATCTCAACATAAATAACATATATAGCATACATGATGTATAGCACAATAGATATAAAAATTAATATAGTGCATATCATAATAGCATAATATCAGAGCATAAAATCAAATATTGTTCAAACATAGAAGCATAGCATAGTAGTAGATGTTCAAAGCATACAAATATTACAGACATAAAAACACATGTTCAGAAGTATGTAGTTTGAGATGTCCAGTAGAGAGGATATGTCGATTTTTTAACAGTTTCACCAAAGCCTTGCTGCTTACGTGCTTCAATTTCCTCTTTAAAAATTCTACACATAGAATAGTAGAATTCCTTACGATCATAGTTCTCCCATTCACTCTGAAGACCGAAACCAATAGTGCTACCTTTAGTGGGTATTTTACAGCACAATGAACTAAAAGTTTTATCATCTAAGACAATCTTTTTTCCTTTCACATAGGAAGTGAGACGATTTTTTCGAAAGTTCATGTTGCAGTAGAATACTCGAACAAGTTCGGGATATATGTCGTTAGTTTTACAGAAAAAGTCAAAAAGGTTTTGTTGACATAAAAGATAAGGGAAAAGAAAATCTTCAAACTTAAAATTGTCAACATTACCGAATTTTGGAGTAAAAATAATGCGTCCATGGAAGTGTTCTTCAAACACTTTGCATTGTTCCTCATTAGCTAGAAGTCTTGCTAAATCCAGAGGGTTGGACTCCATAGAAGTAGTTCCTTGACTCCTTTGAGATGTATTGGTGCGTTGTTTCTTTGATCTAGAAGAAGAAGCCATGGAGGGTTATATCTGAGAGACGAAGGCCATGTTTAGACAAACATCAAGCATTCTACGAGTAGTTATATTTTTACTTATATCACTGATGATGTTGTCAATAGGATGATTTCGGTGAGTTCTCCATTCTTTTGGTAGATCTGAGTGAATATGTTCTTCTTGAGAAGATATATTTTCATCCATTCTCTAATCTTCAGGTTCAGTTGTAATATCAACAATAGAATTTTCTTTAGCATGGGAACTTGGCAAGTCGTCTTCATCACAAGTTATCACATCTTTTAATACATGATTTGTTTCATCAAAAGTTACATGAAAAGATTCTTCCATGGCTAGAATTATTTTATTAAAGACTCTATAAGCTTTACTCGTGAGAGAATATGCAAGGAAAATTCCTTCATCAACTTTTGCATCAAACTTACCCAAGTTATCCTTACCATTATTCAGAACAAAGCTTTTACAACAAAAACATGTAGATGAGAAATGTTAGGTTTTCTACCTTTGAAGAGTTCATAGGGGGTTTTCTTAAAAATAGGTCTTATAAGGACTCGGTTCGAAACATAACACGCAGTGCTAACTGCATCAGCCTAAAAGTATTTTGGGAGGTTAGTTTCTCGAGCCAGTTCTTCTAAGGACCAATTCTTTCTCTCTACAACACCATTTTGTTGAGGTGTTCTAGGAGTTGAAAAATTGTGGTTGATCCCAAGATCATCACAGAATTCCTCAAAAGAAGAGTTTTGAAATTCTCCCCCATGATCACTTCGTATAGCAGCGATTTTTAGAGATTTTTCATTCTGAACTCTTTTAGCGATTTTTAGAGATTTTGAATTTCTCGCCCATGATCACTAAGAATAGAGTCCAGCTATATCTAGTAAAATCGTCCACTATAACAGCATAATAATTTCCACCAAATGTTTTTGTCCTTGAGGGACCAAATAAATCCATATGAAGTAATTGTAATGGTCTATCGGAAGAAACCATGTGCTTTGGTTTGAAAGAAGTTTTTGTTTGTTTACCCATTTGACAAGCACTACATAGTTTGTCTTTAACAAACTTCATTTTGGGTAAACCAACAACTAAATCTTTGTTAATGAGTTTATTCAAATGTTCCATGTGAATGTGAGCAATTCTTCTATGCCAAAGCCATGCATCATGATTATCATTTGCTACTAAACATGTTATAGGTAAAG
>NC_032028.1:18296603-18298158 GCF_001865875.1 Lupinus angustifolius | reverse complement strand
GTTCTTGAGTCCTTCAACATATAGTACACCTTCTATAGTTGTTGAGGGTGGCTTTCCAATTCTACCAAATCCAATAATTTTTCTCTTGTTGTTATCACCATTTATGACATATCCTTTGTCCCTTAGAGTCAGGACAGATAACTTACTTTTATCGTACGTCATGTGTTTTGAGCAGCCGCTATCCAAGTACCATAAATTGTAGGCGACTCTCAAATTTTCCTGCAAAACAAATTAAAAAGATTTTCTAGGTACCCAATGTGATTTGGGTCCTGCGGGGTTAGCACTTTTTTCTATCCATTTGTATTGGCCAGATGACACACCGTATTTTCTAATATAACAAGTGTTAGGTATGTGACCAATTTTATCATAGTAAGAACAAGTGGGTAGATGTTTATGTGTCCAAGATTTTATTTTAAAAATAGGATTACAATGGACAATTTCTTTATGAAACTTTATAGTGCTTCCCACGATTGTTTTTCCTAAGACATTCTCATTGTTAGCCACACAACTATTTGCATAGCCAAGACCTCTACGGTCTGTTGAATATCTTTGGACTTTTATGATCTTGTCTAAACTGTGTCTGCTCTTGTTGAGTTTATTAAGTTCAAGACTTAATGTTGAAACTTTAGTTGCAAGAGACATTTTTGACATGAGGAAGAAGTGGGTTTTTCAATATCTTTCTTTAGAACTTTGTTATGGCTTTCCAAAATAAAAATTTCATTTTTCTGTTTTAGGAAAAGTTTGGAAAGCTTAACATATTCTTGATGTAAATCATTGAAAGCATTTTGTAACTCATCATATGAAAAAATATCATTTGGTTTAGAGTTACTAACCTCATATTCATCATTTGAATTGTGTGAAGCCGTCAATGAAATATGTGATTGCTACTTAATTCTGAGTTCCGCATTTGAACCATCATCTTTATCTTCTGATATAACATTTGTTCTTCTACGCTTCTTGTCCTTCTTTCTTTTGAAAGTGTGATGCTTTTGTAGGGTTGGACAAGCACATTTTAGATGATCTAGTTTTTTTTTGCATATTGAGCATGTAGATTTTTGCTTTGATGTTGATGCTTCACTATTTGTTGTAGACCTTTGTACTTCTTTGGCTTCATGTATCCTTTCTAGAGTCTCCCAAATTTCTTTCGAAGTTTTGCAATTTGACACTCTAAGGAATTGTTTTTCTTCTAGAGCCGACACAAGAATGTTTTTGGCTTTAAGGTCGTATTGCACTTTCTTCTTGTCTTCATCATTCCATGAAGATTTAAGCTTTATTTCCCTTACACTGCTTATAACTGTGAAGGGTTCATAGGGTCCTTCTTCAATTGTGTTCCATATATCCAAGTCTTGGGATTCTATTAATATCCTCATTTTGATTTTCCAGAAGTCATAGCATTCTCCAACAAAACTTGGACGACGGTTTATGTTAGAACCTTCTCCTAGGAATGATCTTGCGGCCATCTTTGATGTAGGATCAATTTTGAGAATATCTTACTCAAATATAGCTATGGTGCCAATTGTAAGAATGAGGTTGTAACTAAGGGGGGGGGGGGGGA
>NC_032028.1:18289317-18296503 GCF_001865875.1 Lupinus angustifolius | reverse complement strand
AAAATTATGGCTACTTTTTCTGCAAAATCAAGAGTTAATGTGCAACGGATAATATTGCAGAAAATAAACAAGAATAAATCAAAGAGGTAAGGGAGAAGAGAGTACACAAGGATTTTATACTGGTTCACCTTGTCCACCGAAGGCTACGTCCAGTACTCTGGTAGCACAAGAGATTTTCCACTAAATATTATGAGTTGTAATTACAATATCTCACCCCGAGATCTCTATGTACCTTACACACTCACTAATATTTATACCATTGGAAAACAACTTTCCGAGTAACTCTATCTCCTTGCTATTCACACCCCGTGAAAGAAAGTTATTACAATGAATGAAGAATTTCAATGATGGCTTGGATTGCCATTACAAGTATGAAATATAATAACACTTGCAATCCAATCAAATCTTTTGTATACTTAGTAATAATGCTCTTTTAAGTTTACAAAACTTTGAAACACTTTACTTTAAGCAACTCTAAAAATGACTTTGAAATTTTGAGTGCAAGTTGCTTAGATGTGCAGAAAATTATTTCAGAAAAGTGTAGGAAAATTATGAGAAAAGTGTGAAAGAGTTGTTCTCATTGTGAGTTCTAATGCCTTTAAATAGGCTTTCCAATCACCCATTGTGCCTTTATGAAAGAGTAGAAATTGTTTGGAATGAAGGCATTTCGTTTGGGATGAAAACTCTTGAGTTTCAAATCCGAAAAACTGATGTAACAGCTCTCAGTAATCGATTACATCATTGAGTAATCGATTACCCAAATGTTGTGTCCAACTGTGAATTTAAAATTCACTTACAGTAATCGATTACAACAATTTGAGTAATCTATTTCTCAACTTTAATAACATTGGTAATCTATTACTCAAATACAGTAATGGATTACTCTGATAAGTTTTAAGTTGGATAACTCTTTTCAAATGCTTGTAACCTGTTAGTTAGATGAAGTAATTCGTTACACACTATTTTTGAAAATTGTTTGAAGAGTTAAGAAGTATCTACAGAGACTTAATCTAATTATCTTGAAGCTTTAATCTTCTTTTGTATTCATAAGTATTCTTCCTTTTCTTCTTTTTGGTGATGTTGGTGTCTTCATCAAAACCGTGCCAAGGTCAGGAGCAAAGATCTTCTTCACACATTTAGCTCTTTCAATTTTCATTGATCTTTTTCAATTGAACCGGAATAAAAGAAAAAAGGGGATTAATGAATTATTTTTCTTCATCATCTGCAAGAATTCCTTAAGTTCATTGATTTCCTTCATGGCAAAAGGACCCAGATTTTTAAAAGGAAATCAATGAAGAAAAAATTGTGACAAGATTATTTCCTCTTCTACCAAATCATTTAGTTTATTACTTTCGCATGTACCAAGTCATTTAGTTCATTATAATGTATTTTGTCTCTCTGAATGAATAATAAAACAATTATCAACACTTAATAAATCCAATAACAAATTAACACAATAATTTCTGTTTTTTGTTAATTATTTGGATGGTTATTCTCTTTAAATTTTTTGCAATGTTCCTTATTTATAAATATAATAAACAAATTTTCAATACTTAATAAATCCAAAAACCAAGTAACAAATGAAATGTTTAATATTTTATCCAGTTTCGTATTAATAAACACAATTATATAGTAATAATCTACTTCATGACAACTTCATGTTAATTTAAGTAAATTCATGTTGTATAAATATTTTTCAGTTATGTAAAATGTTAATTTAATAGCGCACAACTACGAAGATGCTGTTAATTTGGAAAATGAGTTCAGTTTAACAGCGCATAATTACGACTATGTTGTCAATTAGATTCTATTCAACAGCGCATAATTCAGATAGTGCTGTCAATTAGATTTTATTTAACAGCGCTACATCTCGGTACATTATTGATGTGTTAATGAAAATAAGTAGTAAACAACTGGATACGCAACAATAGTGCAATACTTAATATGCGCTGTTGAAGATGTTGATACAACATCGCTATGTCAAATATACGTTGTGGAAGAGGTCGTGTTCATAAAATTAGAAGTGTACAATTGGATACACAACAACAACGTAATCGTTAATATGCGTTGTTGAAGAGGTCAATAGAATAGCTCTATCATTAATATGCGCTGTTAAATGGTTACTACAATTTAAATATCTAAAACATGAATTGTTTCCTCTACACTCTCAAACTTATTCGAAAAGAAATTCTCACACTCTCAGCAAACCCTCATACTCTCATAAATCCTCATACTCTCAGAAACTGAAAAAACTTCCTCAACGTCTTCCCAAAGTGGTGATCATGGTTCTCACAGTAGTGACAAAGCTTCACCGACTCCACAAGACAAGCAAATCGTTGCTAAAAAACGACCTCCACGTGGAATTACTTCCATGAAGAATGTCATTCGGTCAAGAAGTAAAGATGTGAAGATAAAAGTTCAATGGAACTCTAAAAGCCAACCATTAAACTCGAAGGGTGGCAATGCATTAGTAAGCTACGTTGGTGTTGTTGTTAGGTGGAATGTGAAGCTAACCTTCAATAGATGGAGTGATATAGGGAATGTCGTGAAAGAGCGTATTTGGAATGAAATAACAGTAAGTTTATGTTTTCAGGTTTTGTGTTTTCATGCAATGTACGTATATGTGTTATGTTTTCATGCAATGTACGTAGAATGCAATATATAACGTATATGTGTTTTTAATTCGGACAATTTTTGATGTTGGTGAGAAGCATAAAGATTATCTCCTTAAATTAGTTGTTAAGGCTCTCCGACAATTCCGAACTGATTCCGGAAAATTACTCAGAGATGCTCAACCTAAAACCTCCAACTAAATATGCAAATATCGTTGGTGAAAAGGATTGGAAGACTTTTGTCACCCTACGCACACAAGACGAGTCTTTCTTGGTAAAATCATATTCTTTGTATTGACTTTTGTATATATGCTTTTGTATATCATTGTTGATATTAATTTTGTTTATTGTTTAAGAAATTAAGTAATGAAAACTCCAAGAGGGCATCCAAGCCTTTATATTCATACCGAGCTTCTCAAGCGGGGTATATAGGAATCGAGGAAAGAATTGTAAGTATTGTTAATTTTTACATTATTGGTTATGTTTTGTTATACATATATATCTAATTACATTATTATTGGTTATGTTTTGTTAGTTGGAGAACAAAAGCGATACACCTATGACTCCACATGGAGTAGAAGTCGATGTTCTATGGGTGGGTGCCCGTAAGAACAAGGGTGGTGTCATTAACAATGAGGAAGTTCAAGAAGCGGCAAGACATGTTGTAAGTGCTCATATTTTTTAATTATACTTAATTTTCATACCTTATTTATCAAAATGTGATTAATTAACATTATGTTTTTTCTTGATTTGTCAGGTTGCCCTAAAAGAAAAGGAGGCAAACCTGGATAGTTGCATAATATTTGAAAGGGCACTAGGATTGTCTATCTACCCTGGCCGTATCTGAGGTGCATGATTAGGGGTTTGCAAGTGGACATTTGTTACCTATCCAAAGTGTGCAACCAAAGCCCAAATGAGCCAGGTTCAAAATCAACTAGATGGCCTCATGCAACGGTTCAAGGAATTTGAGCAATTAATGAAGGTGAAGGAAGCTAAGTGGAAACGAGTAGCTAGTAATGCTGACACTGTTCCTTTAAACGTCAATGGGAGTTGCACTACACGTGCACCTTACAATATTCTCATTCTGATTCCCATTCCCGAGGTAATTTAGTTAACTTATTTCAACTTAATCGTTAACCAATTATATGTTTTAACTTACGTACATTGAATCAGTTCTTGCAAACTTTTCCTGGATACCCTAACTAGCCGAGTAGTGGGTGTTGGCAAAGTGCACAAGTTGGCCGATGTTATGCTACATAATGCACGTATCCCATGCCATCATGTGAAGGTCTCGATTGCCATTGCAATCGATGATAATGTGTTGCTGCCAATTCTTCTCGATGAGGATATCTTCACAATTGGAGGGGCTATAGGCACTTTTGTGGCTTGGCCATTAGACCTTGTTCAAGTAATTCATCCTAAGGTATGATTTTTCACCTTATACTCACTCATATTATATATATATTGATCTATAATTGATATGTTTTTATTGAATATTTCAGGAAAATGTGCATTCCACCCCTAGTAGCACCCAAAAGTCTAAGCCATCTTTTGGGGATGTGAGCTCAAAGCCTTCTACTGGGGATGTGAGTTCCAAGAAGACTACCAACTATTATACTCAGTTGATGGAGCATATAAAGAAGATGGGAGATGATATGATAATTATATCAATTCCCAAAGAAGTCTACGGGAATAATTTTGATGAATACGTTGGTATGAGTGAAGTTCGGGATGTATATAAACGTGATTGTATAGGTGAAAGTGTTGTATGAATATATATGAGGTAAATTATGTTTTTTTTAACTTCTCACTTTTGTAGGGCGGTGTGTTATAATTAACTAATATTTGTGTTATATATATTAGGTACTTGTATGAAAATTTTATGAAGGTAAATAAGAAAAATGTGATGTTCATATCCCTACACCTTACCGCTTTGATATCGCACGAAAAAAATGAGATTGAGGAAAAAATAGAACGAATTACAGATAATCTCATCTATCATAGAGAAGATGTAGATTTATTTCTTGCACCTTTTAATACTGGGTGAACATTTTTTAATTGTCATTTATATTTCTTTCTTTAGTATGTTTGTTGTGCTTAATATTTCCTAATCATATACATATGTTTTGTTAGGCAACATTGGGTTTTAGTTGCCATTAATCGGGTCAATGAAAAATATACTACTTTGACTCATTGACACGTGGTGATATGAACAACTATGCTGCTATGAAATAGATGTTATTTAAGTAAGTTGGCTGCTCATTTAAACTTTTAGTTACACTTTCAGTTTCCTAGTTCTTTATTAATTAAGTACATTTTCTATTGTTTAGTGTGGTGAAAGTTTACAAATTGAATAATCGTTGTAGAAACAAGTTACCAAATCTCAACAAAATCAAGTGGACTCGTATACAGGTATTGGCACAAATCATCTCAAACAATTATATGTGTAACGACCAACTAATGTTATACTTATATGTTTACTTCATTTTAATTGTAGACCCCTTGCCAAATAAACGAGGTAGATTGAGGCTATTACGTGCTGAAATTCGTTAAGGAGATCATTCAGCAGTGACAAACTAATGAAATCAAGTTTTTTTGGCAAGTCATATACAGATGACCAAGTCAACCAGATTAGAGAACAATGGTCAAAATTTGTACTTAGTTTAGTTCGCAAATGATAGGTATAGTAGATTAGTTTTGCACATATTATAGCTTAGGGAATTCAACTAATGTTCAATGTAATGTATATGATTTGGTCTATATAATATATGTTTATGTAAATAGTGTAATTAATGTTCAATATATAAATTCAGTTGAAATTCAGTTGTGTTCATATAGTTGTCATTTGGTGTTTCTAAATGTATTCATTTTTTTGCTATGTTCTGTTTCTGTATGCATCAGGATATTCTCTGTTGTGTGCGTAACTTTGTAGAATTAGGAATAATAGTCTTCGACAGCGCTTTTGTATGATTGCGCTGTTGTTATATCCATATTATAGCGCTTTTTTAACAATGCGTTGTTGATTATGTTGAATTCAACAGGGCATTCTCAAAAAAGCATTGTTGCCTTCATAAAATTCAACATCGCGTTCTAAAAAAAGCGTTGTTGCTTTCATTGAATTCAACAGTGCATGAACAAAAAAGTGATGTTGAATATTTATCTCTCTTTCATTCTCTTTTAGTTATACGTAGTGAATACGATAAGAAGCACTGTCGATATGATCAAAACTATTTCCTCTACACTTAATCGATTAACACAATGCTTAATCAATTAATTGTTTGAATAATATTTATTGTCATTATTAATTGTTATATATATTTAACTAATTGTAATTAATCGAATGTCATAACGTAATTACTAATTTGAATTTCATTAAAAAAATGAATTAGTAAAAAATTATTATATCTTCCACAATGTTTCCTTAAGATTGTGTTGTGGAACACTTTCCTTCATATTTTTATGGAGAGTTTTTCCATAGTGTTTCCTTTAGGTTGCACTGTAGATTAGGTATCATTGATAGCGCCTTATTCGTTATGCGCTGTTGAAGATACTATCAGACCTTAAAAAATTAAAATTTTTCCGCATTTTCACACATTCATCAGCAATCCCAACACTCATTTACTCAGCATCGAAACACATTTACTCTCAAAACTGACCTCAAAAATCATTCAACCTCAAAATCATTCACTCATTCAACACCGAAAATCATTCTCTCGTTTAACCTCAAAATCACCACTCACGCATTCAACACTGAATTAAAAGTGGATTTTTCTTGTAGTTATTTGTCTTTTTAATTACATTATATTTAGCTTGTATTGAGTTATAAATATTTTCCTTACAAATGAGCGAAAGTGATTTCACTCATTTAGCTTGTATTGAGTTGGGGTTTCCGATTTATTTAGCTTACATTATGAGTTAGGGTTCCAATCATAATAATGCATTTGTTGTGCTTGGTGAGCTTAACTCCAAGCTATAGGGATTTATGCTCATTATATTTTTTTGTTAATAGAAAATGGATCGAAAATGGATGAGTGTCAATCGATTGGCGAAGGAGTATGAAGAAGGAGTGAAATCATTTGCTAGGTTTGCAATTGAGAATACTAAAAACCCTAATATAATTGTATGTCCTTGCTTAAGATGTTCGCCACAATCAGTGATTTCCCTGCATATGGTAATTTGTCTAGATGTAGTACAAAATGACATTTTGAATGTCCTGTATGTGAAGACAATACTTATTCAATGAGTTTGGAACACTATAAGAAAAATGTAATCCTTGGCCATAATAGAATTTTTCCTTCAGATCATCACTATCGACGATGGAGAAAAGCATTTGATGGAAACAATGAAGAAGGTCGTGCTCCTTTTCTGCTGACATGTGACCAATTATTTCAAAAGCTAAAGGGTTTGAATACTAACTCTGAATACCCAATTTTGCCCGGCCAAATTAAGTGGGGTTGCACTCTTAAATAATAATCAAATAAAAATATATTTTTGGCAACACGTAAAATCCAATCTCAACTTGAATCTCAAAAAAGGAGTTTAAATGAACTCATTTAATGGAGTTTATTTCAATT
>NC_032028.1:18284725-18289217 GCF_001865875.1 Lupinus angustifolius | reverse complement strand
CCGATAATGAAGGGAAAACGTACATTTCTACCTCCAACAGCTTATACTTTATCGAGGAAGGAGAAAATGGAATTTTGTAAATTTATTCATGGTGTTAAAGTTCCAAAAGGATACTCTTCCAACATTCAGAACCTCGTATCAATGAAAGACCTCAAGTTAAAAGGTCTTAAATCTCATGATTGTCATGTACTTATGAAGCATTTCTTGCCTATCGGAATACGGTCAATTCTACCTAAAAAAGTTCGAGGAACCATAACTAGGTTAGGTTTCTTCTTCAAGGAAATTTGTAGCAAAGTGATTGACCCTGAGAAATTACCTGCATTGCAAAGACAAATTATTTTGACTTTGTGTGAGCTTGAAATGTATTTTCCACCTTTTTTTGACATATTGGTTCATCTAAGCATTCATCTTGTCTGAGGACACAACTATGAGGATCTTCCTATATGAGATGGATGTACCCCTTTGAGCGTTATATGAAGACATTAAAAGGGTATGTGAAGAACCGATCAAGACCAAAGGGTTGTATTGTCGCGCGATTTGTTGTTGAAGAAGCTCTTGATTTTTGTACCGGATACCTTACTGATGGTGATTTCGTCGACATTCCAAAGCCTCGATATGCAAAAAAAACATTTGGTGAAGGGATTACTAGGAATGAAATATTGACTATAACAAGAATCGAATTGGAGCAAGCGCACTTATATGTTTAAATAATGTCGACGAGGTTGAGCCATATGTTGAAACACACAAGGAGATTCTAAGGAAGTGTTATCCAACTAAGAATGAAAATTGGATTTACCAAGAGCATAATCGATGTTTCATAAAGTGGCTAAAAAATTACATTGATGAGGAGTTGAATATAAATGCACATTCGGTTTCCGAAAGATTGAAATGGTTAGCCTATTGTCCAAGCCTTCATTGTTAGGTATCAGTGGCAGAATACACCTAGAAGGGGGGTTGAATAGGTGTGGCGGAGCTCAAGTTCCACTTTTTAGTTTTTACACACTTGATGAAAAAATGCATAGTAAATCGATTAACCAATGGGCTTAATCGATTAACTTGTAACAGAAACGGAATTACCAGATCAACTTCTTGCACAGTTATTTACCAATAGATAAGCAGAGATACAACATATATTTTTATGAAATATTGACAAGGATATACCGAAGTATTAGTATGCAAAATATCAGCTTCAAACACTAATTAAAACATTGAGAATTATGAAAGAGATTAAGAGAGAACAACTTGCACAAATGGATTTTTATCCTGGTTCTTTGCGGGTCCACTTCCAAACTACATCCAAGCCTCCCCTTCTGATCTTGGGAGATTTCTCTTCACTAAATTGTAAACCTTGTATCATTACATACACTAATTCAATTACAAGACTCGAACGCTCCTTTCATGGAACTCAAAGAACTTCGTCACCCTTGGTTTGACCTTTCCCAAAACTGGCTCCCAAGAAAACATTTTTTACCGCGATTCGGCCCCAGTCAAGGTATCGCCCTTTATCCCAAGACCTCCAAGTCTTCATGAAGAACACCTTACCTAACCGCAGCTAGGATTTTCCTAATCCTTGAATTACAACGCTTTGAATTATTAATAAGTACTTAATACTCGGATTTTACAATAATGAAAATTCAATGATTAACCCCACTCAAGTAACACAAGCCATCATGCATATGTGACTTAATACAAAACAGTAAACAAAAAATATTTCTCTTAAAATCTCTAATAAGAATGCATGAACATGTAAGAAAGAATGAGTGAGATTAAGCACATGAAAATCTCTCTTTCTCACACATGCATCTCTCTTAACAATATGATCTCTAATAGTTCCTAAACAATAATATGCAATACTACACGTTTCTGCAATTTGCCAGAACTTATACAAAACATATTTGATTATTCAAACCGTTATTTTCAATGACGCAGTTAAAATAGAAAATAGTTATAACAGAACAGACACGTTAATCGATTAAGCCTTGGGATTAAACGATTAACCAATGTACTTTTATACATGATTAAATGGTAAACTACTTATATGTTAAGCTTGACTCCTATACATGTTTTAGCAATTATATTATGCCTAATATGCACATATAACATGTATGATTAATACATGAACTTATAATAAACTAGATGATATGCCTCATGAATATGATCTGACAAAATTAATGGCTTGTGAAACTTGCATCCAGGTTTACCTAATCCAGACTCACTAACTAAGGCACACATCCCAGACTATTTAGAAATATAATTCTATTAATATAACCTAGTCTAGATATGACCATTGAGTTCTAGACATGTTGATTGTTGAGCCATTTTCAAGCTTTAATTAATTTCTTGTCTTCATCAAAACATAGGCAAAACATTGCTAGTGCAATCCTTGACACTGTGAGATTTCATTCTCCCCCTTTTTAATGATGACAAACACCACATCAAATAACACACTAAATTTGATGAAATAGCTTGACGATGTTGTACATTTTCATAATGGTTGTGAATTCAAAGTTGAAACGATTATTCTCCCCCTTAGGTAACCAATGATTACTACAGATGATTACTACGGATGCTATTTTACAACCTGCAAATACATCAAACACAACAAGCAACCTTTCTCCCCCTTTTGACATTATAAAAAAGATACGAATAATCAATTCTAGTCAAAAGTAAGGAGAGATATAGGAATTTATTTTGAAAAACTGTAATTATTAGCATAAGCAATAACTAGTTTGAGAAGATTAAACAAATGTATTGATTTCTGACTCTAACTTGCATTACATATCCATTATGTAAATAGTTTAGACATGGAATGATTAAACATATATGTATGCCACTTGTTAGCACCACTTGTTAACACTTGTTGGGTATTTTCATTTTAAAGCATATTTCAATGATTCAATTATAATAAACAATTAAGACATTTTCAAGATTCACGTAAAAACAAATTCCATTTAACATAATTAGCAAGGTTCAACATAGTTACAAAATGCTATAATATCACATGTTATGAATTGAGTGAAATAATAACATATACTTTTTAGTTCAAGTGTACTCAAATATAAAGAATTAATTTTGTAGCCTTGTTAATAGACTTACCTTACTTACCCTTCAAAGTGCGTTGCTCCCCCTTTCATTGTTCTTCCAGTTATCTTCTCCCCATTTATTACTTAGAAAAGTACTTTTGGTAGGTAGCATAATACGGAAGCTCATTTAACAACCTTTCTCAATAACTTTTCTTCTTAATAGCCTTGATCTACTCATCAACCTTGTGCCTAGAACATCTTTTGTTGATTTATCCCTTGATGCTCAAATGTCCTTTGGCACACCTGCAAACACAATTTACTTGTCTCTTTTGGGTACCCAAGTTATTTTGGGTCCCTTCTTGTTAGTAGCAAATGGATCTTGCCCTTTCTTTACCCAAACATATTTGCCACTTGGCACACCAAATTTTCTAATAAAGCATGTAGTGCATGTGTGACCATGTGTACCACAATAGAAACAAGTAGGCATGTTATTATTTGACTTCTTATACATATGAAGTATTGGATTTCTACATGGTCTTTTCTTAGGTTTAGGTTTATATCCAATTCCAGATCAGTTGCCAACGTTTCTTGTATTAGTAAGCAATGTGTTAAGGTTTTCTTGATTATGTGAGCTTAGAAAGTTTTTGTTTCAAAACAAAATTTTCAGCATTTAAACTCTCACAAGTATCACATATAGTGGGTTGACATAATTTAGAAGTAGAGCAATTAGATGAGGCACATGCATAGATAAGATCAAGAATTTCATTTTCAAGTTTAAGTTCATCTAATTCCTTTTGCATTTCAATTATTTTCTTTTCATGCAAGGAGATAATTCTTTTTTATATATATTTATTTTAACAATTTTCTTTAATTCCTCATGCATTTCGACATAAGTTGCATATAATTCATCATATGGAGGAGAGTCATTAGAGCATGATGAAGTATAGGAATGTACCTCAATAGAATCATCTTCATCACTAGATGTGCACTTCTCAGACACTTGTGCCATAAGGCATACCTTAGTATTTTTCTCCTCATCGGATGAGCTTGAAGTCGAATCTTTCTCGGAATCGTCCCAAACAATGTATGGTCCTTTTGGCTTAGACATTCGAGAGTTGCTCTTCTTGTTATTGACTTTCTTGAAGTAGCTCGGGCAATGATGCTTCATGTGGCCCGATTTTCCACACTCATAGCCAGTGTAGCCTTATTTGGGAATCTTTTTTTTCTTGGTTGAGTTCTTGGCCTCTTTCTTTACATTCTTGATCCCTCCTTTCTTCTTGAGATACTTCTTGAATTTTTCAAATAAGAGAACCAAGTCTTCATCTGAATCAGAATCTGAACTAGAATCCTCACTTTCTTGATCTTCTTGAAATCTTGTAGCTTTGAGTGTGATTTCGTTCTTCTCTGACTCTTCATTCAGTGTCAAGTTCCCAAATTCCATTTCATGTTCTTGGAGTTTCCCAAACAAA
>NC_032028.1:18207694-18284625 GCF_001865875.1 Lupinus angustifolius | reverse complement strand
GCATATTACATATAGATTCATTAGGAAGCATGCGAAATAACTCGTACTCATGCGTAAGCGCATTTAGTCTAGCGCGCTTAACTTCACTCGTGCCTTCGTGGGTAACTTGCAAAAGATAAGGCCGAAGTAATAATGTTCTTGGCCTTAAGGTCATGTTGGTCCTTTCTTTTCTCAATATCCATCCATAAGCCTTTAGGCTTTTTTTTAGACTCGCCATCCACTATATGAAGTGGAATGTATGGACCATTGACAATGGAATCGCAAATGTCCGTGTCAATTGCCTCGATATAGATTCCCATGCGAACCTTCCAATAGGCATAGCCATCGCCACTGAATATGGGAAGGTGGTTAATATATGCGCCATCACCGCCAAAGGGGTTGGTGGAACCCATTTTAGTTCCCTTAGGATCACGCGGATACGGTTGAGCTAGCACGCCGTACTAGCTCTGATACCACTTGTTAGGTATCAGTGGCAGAATACACCTATAAGGGGGGTTGAATAGGTGTGGCGGAGCTCAAGTTCCGTATTTTGGTGTTTACACACTTTCTAAAAAATGCCCATATAATCGATTAACTAGTGGGCTTAATCGATTAACTTGTAACAAAAACAGAATTACCAGATCAGCTTCTTGCATAGTTATTTACCAACAGATAAGCAGAGATACAACATATATTTTTATGCAATATTGACAAGGATATAACAAAGTATTAGTATGCAAAATATCAGCTTCAAATACGAATTAAAACAGTGAGAATTATGAAAGAGATTAAGAGAGAACAACTTTCACAAATGGATTTTTATCCTCGTTCGTTTATGGGTCCACTTGCAAACTACATCGAGGCCTCCCCTTCTGATCTTGGGATATTTCTCTTCACTAAATTGAAAACCTTGTATCGTTACATACACAAATTCAATTACAAGACTCGAACGCTCCTTTCTTGGAACCCAAAGAACTTTGTCACCCTTGGTTTGACCTTTCCCAAAATCGCCTCCCAAGAAAACATTTCTTACCGCGATTCGGCCCCAGCCAAGGTATCACCCTTTATCCCAAGACCTCAAAGTCTTCGTGAAGAACATCTTACTTAACTGCAGCTAGGACTTTTCTTATCCTTGAATTACAACGCTTTGAGTTATAAATGAGTACTTAATACTCAGATTTTACAATAATGAAAACTCAATGATTAACCCCACTCAAGTAACACAAGCCATCATGCATATGTGAGTTAATACAAAATAGTAAACACAAAATATTTCTCTTAAAACCTCTAATAAGAATGCATGAATATGTAAGAAAGAATTGGTGAGATTAAGTACATGAAAACAACATGCAATACACTATGAAAAATATCAACTAAGCATGTTAATCTCTCTTTCTCACACATGCATCTCTCTTAACAACATGATCTCTAATAGTTCCTAAACAATAATATGCAATACTACACGTTTCTGCAATTTTCCAGAACTTATACTAAACATATTTGATTATTCAAACCGTTATTTTCAGTTACGCAGTTAAAACAGAAAACAGTTATAGCATAACATACATGTTAATCGTTTAAGCATTGGGGTTAATAGATTAATTAATGTATTTTAATACATGATTAAATGATAAACTACTTATATGTTATGTTTGACTCCTATACATGTTTTAGCAATTTTATTATGCCTAATATGCACGTATAACATGTATGATTAATGCATGAATATATAATAAACTAGATGATATGCCTCATGAATATGATATGACGATATTAATGGCTTGTGAAACTTGCATCTAGATTTACCTAACCCAAACTCACTAACTAAAGCACCCATCCCAGACTAGTTAGAAATATAACTCTATTAATATAACCCAGCCTAGATATGACCAATGAGTTCTAGGCATGTTGATTGTTGAGCCATATTCAAGCTTTAATTAATTCCTTGTCTTCATCAAAACATAGACAAAACATTGCTAGTGCAATTCTTGACACTTTGCACTTTCATTCATGTCTTATCCTACACTGGTTACCTGATTAATGAGTTCACATGTTATACAAAAAACAAGATGATCAAAGTAAAATGCAAAATAGTGGTGTGACTCTTGTTGCTCGAACTTTACACATGTCAAGTGCATAAGATAGAAACCCAATATATGCGAACATGTCATACTTTGAGTGATTGAACGCATATGGGAATTGGATTATACAATGTTTAGTATGCCGGTTTTTTATTGTATGTGGGTTGATAACAACAATGGCTTATGAGTTGATGAGTTAGGGTTCATACAAGTGGATCTTAATAAGCCAGTATATAAAGACAAGTCATTTGCTCAACAAGTATTCTATGTTAGTGATCTAGCTGATATGAAATAGTCCATTGTTCTTTTAACTAACAAAATAATCGTCAATAATATTGATGACCAAGAATATGAAGATATTGATGAAGATGATCCTTTTTTGGGACATATTAGTCGTGTGAGAGCGGACCAACTACGGATGATGATTTATTTACAAGAAATGATCACAATGAAGGGCTTTGGGTAAATCAATATGTTCCTCCAGACATGGATGACCCTAAAAGACAAAAAAATCAAAGAAAATGAAAAAATAGATGCAAGTAGTCTTTGTATAATTTTGATTGTTTGTAATTTGTATAATGTTGTTTCTTTGTATACTACTGCGGTCAAACAGAAAGCACATGAAAGCGCTGTTATACATCTAAAATAAGCATTGTTGAACGACAACTCTGGCGTAGTGAAAGTTCAATCACATATTTAAATTCTAATAATTTTATCCCATAGTTAATTTAAACCTAGTTAGTACAAAACAATCGAACAACCTCTTTGAAAACCAACTCAGAATAGTGATTATTTGTTGAAAGGGTAGATCTTATCAAGTCCTTGTAGATTCGACAACTCATTTTTATACTTATTTGTGACACTGTTTGGTTATTTATATACCAATTTGTCGGTTAACAAAACTTTACCTTAGTTATATTGATATAACTCCTTAGGCTTATGAATGGACGGTCCAATATATAAGATAGTCAATCTAGTGAGATTTAAAATTGATAAATATATGTAGTTTTTTCATCACAAATAAAAAGATTGGATTCAAGATTTGAATATATAACCTAATATTACAAGGCAAACATGTTTCTCAATCAATATCTTAGAGTTGAAATAGTTAATGGGTTCTAATAAAATAACCAACACTTCTAAACTAATATGAAGGTTAAAAAAAACTAACATGAGTAGAACAGTGCTAGAATTCTTACTCAATTTTTATTTCATTACCTCTTTTATAAGAGAAACCTCAACAAGTGTGGAGGTCTAAGTACGAGTATATCTTCACTGATTTTTCAAAGGAAGGGGCTTTAATGCTTTCAACGAAAAGTTCCTTGTGGTACAGAGACAGGGAAACTTATCGTTAAAGGTATGAACACAACGAATTAGTGTTGAAATGGTGTAGTAAGGAAAGTTAGTGATTGTACAAATACCATATTTTGGCAAGACAATTTCTTAGGGAACAATGCTCTTTTGAATAGATATAGCAAGATATATAATCTAAGTTATGAATAGTAATAGGGTTGGGCGGACATGAGTAGTGCTTATTTGTGCTTATGCTTGTACTATTTGCTGGTAGTGGCTATCCGTAGATAATCAATGAATTTTTTAATTTTAAGTATATATTTATATATTTGTAATAATTAATATATAAAAATAATTATTACATAAATTATAATATATGATAAATTTATGATTATAGTCTAATCACTAAAATTTATTATAAAACAATAATAAAACAAAATATATAATCTTAAATTATATGTATATATATAATTAAAAAAATTATGTAAGTGCGTACAAGGTGGGTACCGTAGTACTCGTTCCCATCTATAAATTATCATTATGGATACTCATTATAAATGTTTTTATGGATATCCATGAATGAATGAGTATTTTTGTCACCATAATCTATGTATGTGTCATGATATTCTTATAAGTGATCTAGGCGTATGATCATTAAAGGAGAGATGAGAGTGGACCTTAATACAGAGAATGCAACCGTTTGTTTAGGAACATGCGTTAATCAATAGCTTTAGGCAAGATAACTAACAACTTGCAATCTAAGATACGTACTCTAGATTCGTGGTTGTGATCCTACTCAATAATCTTGCCAAAAGTTAGGATAATGAGCTCAATTTAGTTGATTAAAAATGTAGAAATTATTGACCAAGTGCTTGATTTGACAGTGCACCCAAACGCATCATAAGTCAAAGGTTTAGATTTTTTGCAACGTGCATGTGTCGGTTATTGAGAGTATATACAAATGCCTCAAGAGTACTTCACAGTTCATACTTATACAAGGGGCAGTGTTTATTTGCTCTTGTACATATTTCACATCATGTTTAATTATCTAAGAACTCCTTAACATGGAGAGTAATTTGAAGGTAGACTTGGTCTGTAGTAAGCATCAAATCATCATTTTACATGGGGAATACATTTGATCATATAATTGCTTCCTTTAAGAATATTTTGACACACATGACAAATAATGATTTAAGTAATTATGATAGGCTAAGCCTAATGATTTATGAAGTATGAGTTTTTTGTTTTGTTTTAGTCCTTTAAAAAAAATAGTTGACATGCTTGTAAAGTTGTTTATTTTAATTTTGGTCTTGGTAATGTGTTAATATTTTAAATTAAGTTTCTATAAAATCTAATTGAATTTTGAATTAGGTTTTTAACACATCAACAATTAACATACTCTAATTAACGACATAAACTAAAACTACAATAATTTAAATTATATGAATTATGATGATCATGTATCGTTTTACGAGATTGAAAATAAAAATAAAAAAATTAAATTTAAATATTTGATTCATATGATCGATACTTGTTGTAAGTGACAATTCATATATTCTAAAATAATTAATTCGTTACCCATAAAATGGGAAGCACCCTTAATTAAAAAACATATAATTGATTCTAAATTAATTAATAACTGGCCTATAGTAGATAAAGAAATGTACTTGTGAATAGGCCAAAATTATTGGGTGGTTGAATAGCCATTGAACCCTACTTCACATATTGTCAGTAATGGAGCAACACTTTTAACAGAAACTGGGCTACATAGGTAGCTAACAAATTAAAATCTGACTTCACGCTGCAAGTTGCATGAAGGTTTTCTTCAAGTCCCTGCAAATGTTGCTAGGCCTACAACAAAAGAAAGTGACTTAACATTTCTACCAATATCTAATTGTGTGACAATATAATCCAAACATATATGGTTATGGTTGATTTTCTCTGCAGTTGGAAAATGATATATGAGTGAGGCACTTAGTGGTCGTTGTAAACTCTTCAGAAATTCATGAATCCTGACGTATTACCAAGAAATTGATGCATTTTAGTTGCATTTTTCCACTTGATTGTAAATCTTGCAACTCAAGGAGCTCACGGAGTTCAGCTTTGTTTTTTTATACTACCAAAGTACCAATGATATTCTCTTACTTTTTGGGTAAAGAATTAATTTCTTTCACGAGCATGACTGTTTTTCTTAACAAATATTGCTCACAGGAATTCAGCTTTGTTTACATATATTTAATTGTAATTTTGGCTCTATGTTGTTTATGAGGTATTCATAGATGAGTTTAACTCATCCGAATATTTAGATCTAAAGTTAACGTGATAATAATCTCAAAACTAAGTCAACTTGATATATTGATATGAGAAGTATAAATTTAAATATTATTTGTATAACTTTACTATTGAAAATAATACAACATTAATATAAATGAATTTTATATTATGAAAAATGTTATTAATTAAAAATTTCTTATTATTAATACCAGCCCGTGAAAAGTTTAATTAGAACAATGTGAGATGTTAGGCCAAACCAGATAAATAAATTTAACACTTTGGTTGAGAGTTATGAGGGAAATGGAAGGAGAGAGATCGAATGGTTAGGAAGGGGAGTAAGGAATGAAATTTTTTTCCTTGTTTGAGAATATAAAATTTAGATGAGGAGTGTAAACTAATGATAATATAAGAATATTTTTTATTTTTCCTTAAAAAATGTAATTAACAGTAAAAAATGAACAATATCGTATAATTATATAATATTACTAAAAATATTTAGCTATTTTAACATTTTTATCTCCAAAACCCCCTAAATTTGGGACTTTAAAAATAAACACATGGAGGACTTTGGAGGGTTTAAGAAATCCTCCAAAATCTTCCACTCTCCTTCATCCAACTCTCAAATAAGGGGAAGACTTTCTAAAGCCATCTCTTCACTTCCCTTCTCCTCTAAAACCTCACTCTCAAACAAAGCCTAAATTACATCAAATTTAAATTTTAAAACAGGTGCGGAGAAGTGATTATGTAAATAATGAAGAACAGTAATATGAATAATGTGAATTTTGGAAAAATTAGAATCGATATACAATGTAAGGGTATGTTTGCTAGTTAAATAGTAGATGAAATGAAAAATATTCCAATCCATTGGCTCAGCCCAAATTTTGAGGGTGGGACATGGTTTCTTCCATTCCTTTCCATTTCTTTATTACTAAACAAATTCCGAGACAATGGTTGCATGGTGTATGGTTTTTTTATATAATAACTAAGGGTGTCTCCTTATTGTATAGATAAAAAAATTAATATGAGTATGTGAGTGTTGTTCACATGTATCAAATTTTTTATTTTTGAGTTTGTTTGAAGATCTAATAAAACTTTATACTACTAAATCAAAATTTAGTTGGCATCCATTATGCAGTGTTGATTTAAGTTTTATGGAGTTGGTATGCATGCAAATGCCAGAGATAGTATTTATGGTTTTTGTCAAATAAGGATTCTTTAAGTGTAGATTGGTTTGGATTGTAGTGGAACTTATGGGTCAAAACGTAATTTCCGGCCTACCCCCAATGTTTTGGACTCTCCCTGATGGCCCAACAAACTTGTGAAGCTAAAATTGCTGCTGATTTATGATAAAAATGGTGAAATTACAAATGAAAACTTTTGTTTTACATATGTGGTTTTTTCGTGAGCAATGAAATCTTTATTAATTAAGAGATAAATAAAATAGGAGAACAAGTGATACTCCTATCTACATAGTTCAACATTTTGTGGTCAATTATTTTTTTATTCTACATAAGTAGATATTAATAGTCCTAGGATATCTTGATATGCATCTTCCCAATCTTCATTGAATTGGGTTTAATATATTGGAATCTATTCAAACCCATATATAAGATATGTATAATTAGTTCACACAAATTAAAATAATAATTAAAAATAGTTATTACTTTCAATATTTTCAAAAATATATAGTATTTCAAAATTAATTTTCCATTCATTTAGGAAGAAGTTGAAAGTTTATTGGAATAGGCATGGATTAATAAATATAGAGTGAGATTATAAAGGGTTATACCTGATATATATTATGGAACGCTACTATAATATTATAAAGTGATTTATATTTTAGGACAAAGAAACCTGATTTCGGAAAAGGATAGAGGGAATATAATCAATGTAGCTTGAATATGGTAATTAAAATTTTCTACTTATATGTGGGATCACCCGATTTTAAGATCTTCAAGAAATAGCATGTACTCGATCTCAACTTGTACTCGAATTCTATTTAATCATGTGAAATCGACGTGCTAGAGTGTAGAAATAGTAGAATTGATGAGCATATGGATTCTCTCTTCGACCTGTTTTGGTCTGTGACCATGTTTGCGGAATGTGTTGATTAAAACCCTAAACTCACTCCTTTCTCCTTGAACATGAGTGAAGCCTGACATGATAAGTGGTGTTGATAATCGATGTGAACTATGCTTGGAACACGCGGGTCGAACTCTTCAGAATAAGTGAACATACTTAATGGCAAATTTACTTATGTAGTGTACTTTGATCAGAAATTTACCATAATAGTGTAAGTTTTGTACTTATTACAAAAGTAGTGTATTTTTGTGTAAATCGGCAACCACATGCACAATTTCCTTTATTTTTTTCTCTTTGACCCACATAACTCGGCAACAAGGGTGAAGCTTTTTTTTTAAGATTTCCTTTGGAAATCGTTAATGTGGATGGAGTTTTACATATTTGTTTAATATATACTTTGCCCTAATTATTTATAACTCGTCAATGCCATAGGAGTGCTAGGTTTTTTTTTATATATGTGTAAATCGTTAATACAGATGGAGTTTTATATATTTGTTAAATATTTTTTTTAAAAATCGTCACTCAAAAAGGAGTTTTCTTTTTTTTAAATATTCACCTAAGTCGTGAATGGGGTAGGAGTTTTTAACGAGATAGGAATTTTTATTTCCGATATTTTTATTCTAGCCCTATATAATCATCCAACACTTCCATCTTCTTCTCCTAAAAACTTAAATGTTCTCAAGCTTCTTCTCCTAAATACATTTCTCTTAAAACTTTTTCCCAATAGTCTTTTATACTTGTCTCAGAGCTTTTCTTCTCGTATAGATTGATACTTGCTTAGAGGTTAGTATAACTATTATATTTTATGAACTGTAGTACATTTAGTTGTTAAATTTTCTAATATTATTATTTTGTTTATTGTAGATGACTATTCTAAGAGATATTGTTAGCGATTTTAGTGATGAAGAAGACATTGAAATATGTAGTGATGAGGAGGAGGTCGATGTTGGTTCATCTTCTAGGATGACATATAGTTCTCCATCATCATTTTTTTCGTAACACAAATTCTGAAGCTGGTCGTGATTTTGGTCATACAAGTGGTTTAATGAATAATAATAACAATGATTTATTTGTTGGGATGCAATTTGAATCTAAAGAAGCCACAATACATGCTATTAGAGAATTTCATATTCAAAATTCATTTGATTATGTTGTTGATGAGTCTAGACTAGATAGATATGTTGGGAAATGTACACAGTTTTGTGCTGGATGTGAGTGGTGAATTCGCGCTTATTTTAACATTAAGTGTGAGTTATGGGAGATTAAGAAAATTAATGGAACACACAGTTGCGTATCTATGTTGGTTTCCCAAGATCATAGAAAATTAAATTCATCATTTATTTCAGACCTTGTTGTTAATTTGGTATCAACGAATCCGAGTATACCAATTAAGGCACTAGTTAAGGAGGTTGTTAGTCGTTTTGGTTATACAGTGACATATATAAAGGCTTGGACTGCAAAACAAATGGCATTGACCAAAAATTTGGTGATTGGGAGGGATCATACAATGAGTTACCACGTTGGATGAATGTTGTACAATATTTCTCTCCCGGTACAATTATGAAATATCAAGCACGTCACCATATTAGAGATGGTATGGAAGACTCTATTCGATTCATTTTGGATAGAGTGTTTTGGGCTTTCAAACCATGCATTGATGGGTTTGCATATTGCAAACCAATTATACAAGTGGGTCGAACATTTTTAACTGAGAAATATACTGGAACATTGCTTATAGCGAATTCACAAGATAGAAACAGACGAATATTTCCAGTTGCCTTTGCCATTGTTGAAGGAGATATGAAAGAAGCTTAGGAGTGCTTTTTTTACAATCTTAAGACTTATGTTACCCCTCAACCAAACCTTTGTATCATATCAGATAGGGGAACAGGTTTGTTAGCTGCACTCTGGAGCGAGTTCACAGGATGGTCTAGTGAACAGTCAGTTTATTGTATTCGTCATCTTGCTAGTAACTTCAATAAGGAATTCCGAGATTCTGATCTAAAAGATAAAGTCGTACAAATGAGTATGTATTAGTTATATTTGTAATTTATATATTTTTTTGATGTTCTGGATTGATATATTTTCTTGTATTTATTTTTTAGGGTATAAGTTGATGCGACCACAGTTTGAGCGGATGTTGAATTTATTGCGGCAAAAACATCCTGGGCTGGTGCATGGTTGGACCAGATTCCAAAACAAAAGTGGAGTCAAGCATATGACGAAGGTAGACGTTTTGGCCACATGACCACGAATCTTGCAGAATGCATTAATGATGTTCTGAAAGGATATAGGGCTCTTCCTATCACAACCCTTGTGAGAGCAACCTACTATAGGCTAAATGAATGGTTCATTTAACATCGGGATGAAGCTACTAACATGATTAGAGCAGGGTATATATATTGCGAAGAGTTGATAAAAGTGATTAAAGAAAATCAGCGACAATCCACATGTGAAGTAGTTCGTAATTTTTCACGGGAGATCGAAGTCTCGGAAGTTGAAGTTGTATCTAGATCTGGTGGTCGTCAAGTGAGGGTTTACACTGTTAAACTAGCCGATAGTTGGTGTGATTGTGAGGAATTTCAATCATTAAGATTGCCATGCTCTCATGTGATCACAACATGCGCTTCACTGGCTTTAGATTGTATGGATGTCACTTTCATCCGATTGGTAATGAAGAATATTGGCCCCTTATTCTGGTCCAATATTCATTCCCAATCTTGTAATGCGAAGGAACAAAAGTGGAAGACCTAAAACTACACGCATTCATAATGAGATGGATGAAGTTCCTATTGAACAAATTAAAAAATGTGGATGATGTAGAACTGAGGGGCATAATAGGAAGACATGTCTACTAAGATCTAGAGAACTTGGTGATAGTTCTATACAATCTTTCCATAATGACTAATTTATTTTGTAATCTTTATTTTTATTATGTAATTCTTTACATTTTCTAATCTTTAATTTTATTTTATAACCATATGCGAGTTATTAGTAAAATTAATTGAACAAGAGAATAGATGGGTTTGTTCACGTGATGCAATGAAGAATAGATGAAGAATGAGTAGTTTATAATAAGACAAATGCAATGAGAATTGATGGGTTTGTTCACGTGATGAAGAATGACAATACAATGCAATGGAGAGATTCCATGGTAAAAGTGAATTGCATCTGATAAAGAATGACTAGTTTATAATAAGACAAAGGCAATGCAAGATAATGAATGACAAAACAATGCAATGCTAGATAGTGAATGACTATACAATGCAATGCAAGAAAGTGAATGACAATGTGAGTGAATGACAATACAATAGAAATAGCAAATGGAGAGATTCCCTGGTAAAAGTGAATTGCATGAGAGATGGAGAGGTTATTCAAAGTGAATTCCCTTGTCATTACGTGTAATAATAAACATTGAATAATAAACAGTGTCTAAAGTGCAAAATGAATTTCTGGGTAAATTGTCACATAAACATAAATCGGCAATACCTTAGCCAATTTCTTTAAATATTATACACACTCAAAAAACGGCATTGTTATAGCCGATTTCTTTACAATATTTTTTATACACAAAAATCGGTATTCGTATAGCCGATTTTGTATTTATTTTATACACATAAAATTGCATTGATATAGCCGATTTTGTATTATTTATTTTATACACATAAATCGGCATTGATATAGCCAATTTTGTATTTATTTTATACACAAAAATCGGCATTGATATAGCCGATTTTGTATTATTTATTTTATACACAAAAATCGGCATTGGTATAGCCGATTTGTTTACAATATTTATTATTTCCACGATTTATTTCCACGATTTTGGATGGCAATTGAAATGCAAATTTCAGTCACTGGAATTCAAATTTCAGTCAATGAAATTGAATTGAATTGCCAATGTGGTTACACTTGAATAATCACTATAAATATTGGCAATATATGATTCACTAACTCACATCCAATCTTCACACATTCTTCAAACTTCTTTCCACCTACTTCACACTTTGCTCCCGCTATCTTCACATATACAAAATTTCTAATGGAGTATCTTAATCCAGAGCCAATTGACACTTCACTACTTACAATGCAAAATGATCATATATCAAACAATGTCTGGAATGGTATTGAATGTGCTTTTCGACTTAGATCTTGTTTCTGACAATCACTACCTTCTGAACCAGTTTTGCAAGTTATCCGCAACACTGCTTTTGGTAACTTGTTAACACTTGGAGCAGTAGAAATCAACAATCATCTACTATTAGCCTTGATCAAGAGATGTAGGCCGAAAAAACATACTTTTCACTTTCCATGTGGAGAGGCCATCGTCACTCTTGAGGATGTGGCTTACCAACTTGGCATTCCGATAGAAGGAGAAGTTGTTACCGAGGTGACAAGTACGGATTGGGAAGCACTTTCCATCCGGTTGTTGGGTGTTGTTCCAGTAGTTAATGAATTAATGGGGCAGAGAGTAAAACTTACTTGGCTTGAGATAACATTTCGTGATCTTCCTGAGAATGCTAATGAAGTTGTTATTGAACAACACACTAGAGCATTTATTCTGAGAATGATCGAGGGATTTCTCATGCCAGATACATCAGGTAACCGAGTCCACCTTATGTATCTCCTCTTGCTTGAGGACTTAACGAAGACATTCCAATACAGTTGGGGCTCAACTGTATTGGCTTGTTTTATCGAGGACTATGTCGTGCAGGAATAATTAGTGATCAAATAGAGATTGGAGGATGTCTACTACTCGTTCAATCATGAGCATATGATCGCATTGAAAATCTTGCACCAAGACTGCGTGACCCAACAAAACCTTATTTTCCATTAGTGAAAAAGTATATATTAATTTTATCATTACATATAAATTTTTAATTAAGAAAATTTATTCAAATTTTTTGACTAACTAACAATGATTAATAATAGGTGGTCACAACATTTAATCACAACCAACATCTTTGGACAACATGCTGTTAATATCATACGTGCAATGTTTAACCGTATGCGCGTTAATCAGGTATATTTATATTTCTATATTTAATGTACAAATGTATATTATTATGTTTGTATATTTATTATATTAACTTTTTAAGTAACATTTTTACCAGTTTCGGTGAATGCCATATTCCCACTACATTAGTAAATTTGCCCATACTTAACCTCATGGGCAATGACCAATCCATTAAAGAGGTGAAAATAACTTTAACAAGGGCCAAGGCCAATTTACTATACCATTCACTGTGTATATATAATTATCTAGCATTTTATATACATGTATATGAATTAATATATATATATATATATATATATTAATTAGTTTTTTTGGATGGTAATATATATATTAGTAAATAGTACCAACGGATGTTGGGTCAAGTGATACATGTTTGATTCTCTTTAAGCAAGGTTTCGGGTTCGAGTCATATGGATGAAAAAATATTCGCTGGGAGAGTTAGCCCCATATATATATGGATGTTCCAGGCTCGGGCATAATTGCCTCATGCGTGAGGATACCCATAGCAAACCAAAAAAAATATTAGTAAATAGCATATTATGAGTTATGCCATCCTACGTTTATTATGGTCTTCAACGCCCCTCCCAAATTGAATCTCAATTTTAATTATCTTGAGTATAACTTTTCATTAAAATTTGTAGTAGAGGACCTCTGGTATGCAGTTATTTGTGTATCCTGTTATAAATCAGAGCACATGGTAATAAGTTTCTAGTTGTCAATATTAAGTTCATTGTTGTCATATACAGTTACATGTTAATTGATTTGTGAAAGTTATTAATATAGTAGTTAGCATAGTCAGCAATGAATAAAAAAAATGTTAGCAATTTAGTTTCATTTGTTAGGAGTAGTTACAATCTTCTATTATTATAACCTTACTGTCTTGGTACATAACTCATTATGTATTCCTCTAAATCACAAACACTAAAATTATTTTCATTTTCTCTAATATATTTTGCAACATTAGTTTCTTAAATATGTAGGTATAGCCTCCCTGTATTTGACTAAAACCAAACTAATATCTACAAACATATCAAGAAAGGTGACACACCATGCATTGTGCATAGCACAATCACTTAATTAAATACCTTCAAAATGTAGGTTCAAAATGGATATTCATTCCTTGACATGCTTCTTAGATGAGACAATATAACTAATTTCAGGTGCAAGTAGATTTGTAGCATTAAATCTGTTTTCAAGTCATACAGTTGCTACCATAAAAATATTAGTCTACAATATTCGACATAATATCATGTGAACTACTACTTCTTAATATTTTAATGGTGCAATTGATTCCTTGCTAACCACATTTCTATCCTTTATAGATGTCTCCAACCGATTCCTATTGCAAATTAATTTTTATTTATTATCTTTATAACCCATCTACTGAATCTCCATACCGGCCTATACAATTCATTTTTTACCTAAATAATAACAATTTTGCATGATTAAATCTCACTCATTGTTATTAATATTATATTGATCATTAAACCAGTTAGTGAACTGGTACAGTGATATATCAGTTCAACTGATCACCAATGAAAATAGATATACATATATATTATTCTAGTAAATAAAATATCTTATCATATCAGAAAATAACTTATCTCCTTCAGCCACTAAAAGTATGACACATGTTTTGTTTTATTTAGTTTTAGAAATATTTTTGTAGAAAACAGTTAAATATGACACATGTCATGATTTTAATTGTTGGAGGAAATAATTTATCTCATACCAGGAGATACTTTATTCTCATTATACTAATATTAATGTTAAAAATTAATAAAGAAAACAATAACTACTTTTATTTATTCCGTTTGTTTAAAAAACAATATGTTACTTGGTGGTAGACAATGCTTTGAGAGTACAAGCAAATGCATTTGTTATGTTTGTCATCCTAAAAATTAAGTTATTATCATTAAAATTTAATTTTAAATGAAAATTGGCTAGTATGACCAGTAAAATTCAATTAAAATTGGTCATTATAATTAGTTTGATTGATTTTGAGAGTATGATTATATGATCGGTATAATCATTGTATCGTGCTAGTATTGGGATAGGTAACTAGTTGAACCTAGGGATATGGATTTGAGCCCTTCAAGCAATTAAGGTCAGGTCGGGTCAGCCCATATTTTGGCGGGCCAAAGGCGGGTCGGATCGGGCTGACCCGTATTGCCACCTTTAGCAGTACCTCTTCATGGCAACCTAGGATCAAATTATTTATTTTAATGATTTTCATTTTGTTATGAAAACAAGGATCAAAAATGTAATTACCATTTAAATACATTAAATTTCATCAATAAGAATATGTCTATGAAAATTTTATCAACTCATGATCAAGAATCTAATCATCTTTTATTTGTTCTAATGATAATATAGATGATGAAGAATAAAAAAATTTGAAAGACGTTGATGGTGGCAGTAATAGAAAATGGATGCATCTTCTTCCAACAGAGTATTTAATGTTTAAAACTTATGAGTTAGATGTTTTATTATGAACTACGAGTCTAAAAGATTAAGACTGTACTAGCTTGTTATTTAGAACTTACAAGTTTTAAAATAAAAGATGTTATGTTTTTGTGAGATTGTGGAATTTGATTTGTGATTTTTTGTTTTAAAAGACATTTATGATACGTGATGATTATTTATTTTTGAAATTATTATTGAGTTTGTTATAAATGTGTTATGAAAATAAAAAACGGGTCCCGCCAATCTGCTAGCCCTGTCAAATATGAGTTGGGCTAGCATTTTGAGCCCTTTTAGCAATAAGGGTCAGGCCGGATAAGACCAAACGACACTAACCCATATTGTCACCTCTAGTTGAACCAGTCGGTACGATTCAATTTTCACAACACGGTGCACTTCTAAATTACTTGTTTTTTATTTATTATTTGACTCATTGGTCTTCAGTTTTGGTACACGTCAATGAGAAAATATGACCATATTTGTGTAAGTTTTATAAAGAAAAGGACCTTGATACCTTTCATTGTGCCTCTAATTGAGACAAACCTCAGCAGTTTTTGGATTTGTAGACATGATTTTCCTTTTCATCCCTTTCATCACGTCTTTCTAATAATGTAAAACTCAATAAAGAGTTTAAATAAAATATTAATTTAAGAATTTTAAATTTCAAGAAAATTTTGACATTTCCCCCAAACTATTACTAAGGTGCGAAAATTTACAACATTGTAGTCATCCAACAAGACTTAACACCAATTACAATAGTTTATCACTAACGAGTGTGAAATTATGTTACATTTGCATTATATATAACTTGTATTTTAGGATATAATTAGAAATTTAGGATTGTTTTTAGATTTTATTTCTCTTTGTTTGGGTTGAGCGGGTGTTTTTGGCAATGTTGTGCAGTTTGGATGGAGTAAAGCAAAAAAAATAGAGTAGAGATTGGATGCAAGAAGATAAAATTCAGTGTTGAGGTTATACGAAGATCAATTGAAGGGCCAAAAGAAGTCATAAATGTTATATTATATTCCTAATTTTTAGAGTTGTTTTGTTGGGCTTAGCCCAATATTTTGTAATTATGATAAATAAGGGTTCTCCCTCAAGGATGAAAACATTTTACACTTTACATTTTACATTACAGTTCTCTAATTTAGAATTTGGTACTCTCTTCTCCATTAGGAGTGAGTAATTTCCTTTGTTTCTAGGATTGGGGCTATGCCCTTTTACATTTAATAAACACTTGTTCTTACTTCTATTTCATTGAATCATTAAACTGAGTTTTATTTGTGTGAGTTGTCTAACCAACAAATTGCACCTCTTAGATACATTGGGGGAAGGACCAAGAGGTGAACCGAACTATTTGACCATTCAGTTATTTAAAGTAGAATCCTAATTCACGAGAGTAGTCTTAGGATTCTCGGGCGTTTCTGGAATTCACATTGGGTTGCTACGAAGAGATTGGATAGAAAGATCCAAGGAAAAGATTTGATTGATAATCATACCACGAGAGTAGGTGAGACTTCAATTGAGTACATGTGTCGGAGCTCGAGAGGATGACATATATCAAAGAGCAATTCATCATCACAACTTACAGTTCATAAAAAGGAGCAAAATAAGGATTTGCAAGTGTAAAAGTGGTAACCCTTATCTTGGAAACTCTCCCTAAATTAGATTTCAATCTTTTGTAATACTTTCATAATTATTCTTGTTAATTTCTCAGTCATTCTAAATTCAATTTTATTTCCTTATTTGAGTTAAATATAAATTAATTGCTATGATTAAAGGAATTTCCAGTCCTCGTGGGATCAATATTTTATTATTTGACGATATAATTGTGTACTTGCGATTTGCCCTATCAAGTTTTTGGCATCGTTACCGGGGATTGTGTTAAAATTTCTTTAATTCTCAATTAATTCATGCTTCTGAAGATGCCATTCATCTTCGCATGTTTCCATATTCCCTTAGAGACAGAGCTAAGACGTGGCTAAGGAATCAAAATACTAAAATTGAAGCACCATGGCAAACTTTGGAGGAGGCTTTTCTCAACAAATACTTTCCTCCTTCCAAAACTGTGCACTATAGGCACCTCATCCAGAACTTCAGTCAAAAGGATGGGGAGTCCATTGCTGAAGCTTGGGAAAGATTAAATGAGTTGACTGAAGCTTTCCCTCATCATGGTATTCCACCTTGGATGCTAGTTCATAACTTCTACAGTGAGCTAGACTTTCCATCACAATAATTGTTGGACTCTTCAGCAGGTGGTGCCTTTATGTGCAAAGGAATTGATGATGCTTCAAAGATCATAGAGAATATAGTTTCTAATCATCACCAATGGGTAAATGAAAGGAGACATCATCCAAGAAGAGACTCTGGTGCATAATATTCAGGTAATCAGATGGAGAAGGTAATTTCCACGTTGGAGAACCTTTCTCAATAGTTTGGAAAGCTAGAAAAATACCATGCTAATGTTATTAGGTCTACTGCAACTTGTGAGGGATGTCGAGCAAAAGGTCATGAGTGGTCTAAATGCAAACACTTCAGTGAACCTGAACATAGAGCATTGGTCAATGAACAACCTGAATTGTGCAACTACTATGACTACAAGGAGAGGAGGAGGCAACAATTCAACCCACCATACAGATAGAACAATCCCAACCTTTCTTGGAGGAGCAACAACACTCTAAATCATCAATACTAGGATGGGCCAGGTAACAGGAAACCTCCAACAAGGTTTTCACAGATACAATCTTGTCCTATTGACCTTACTCTTAAAACATTAATGGAAGGTCGGGAAAAATTGCTTGCTAACCAAAATAAATTTCATGAAGATCAAGTCATGATTAATAAAAGTTTTTCAAACATGCTCAATGACTTGAATTCTAAAATAGAAAACCTGACCATCCATGGTAAAATGCTGGAAACACAAATTTCCCAACAAGCTAGTAAACCTAATAGGTAAACGAGGATATTTGTAGGACATCCAGAAAAAAAATCTAAATAATGAACATTCTAAAGCTGCCAAATTAAGGAGTGGAAAAGAGCTAACTAATATTCCTCAAATTAGGAAAAAGACACAAGTGGAAGAGGAACATACTGAGACACAAGTCCTTGAAGGGGAGCAAAATTTTGAAGAAGGTGTCTAAGTATGTAGCTTCACCACCATATGTACCACCAGTTCCTCTTCCCCAAAGATTAGGAAAGGCAAAATTAGAAAAGATATTTGGAATTTTTTTGGATATTCTTAAGAAATTATATATCAACTTACCCTTCATTGAGACATTGTAGGAGATGCATGCATACACAAAATTTCTTAAGGATATTTTATCTAAAAAAGAAGACAGAGGATTATGAAACAATTGCTTTAATTGAGGAGTTTAGTCCTTTAATTCAAAATAAATTACCTCCTAAATTAAAAGATCCTGGTAGTTTTTCTATCCCATGTTTAATTGAAAATACTAGTTTTGATCATGCCTTATGTGATTTGGGGGAAGTGTGAGTCTCATGCCTTTATTCGTGTGCAAAAAATTGGAAGTGGGTGAACTAAAACCTACTACTATATCACTTCAATTAGCGGATAAGTCAGTTAAATTCTCTATAGGCATCTTAGAGGATGTTACTATCAAAGTTGAGAAATTTTTCATTCTAGCAGATTTTGTAATACTAGAGATGGAAGAGAATTCACAAATCCCAATTATACTAGGTAGACCCTTTTTGGCTACTGCTAGTGCTATAATTGATGTAAAGAATAAAAGAGTGCAATCTAAGGATTCCTTAGAGAGATGCATAGTAGATGTTGACACTTCGGAGATTGATAAGGAAGTGGCTAAGGTTATTGAATTTCTGAATGCAAGTCCAACATTTCCTCATAACTCGCAAGATGAGACCTTGAAGGTAATGCCCAAATCTGAAGATTGAGAGGAAGGGAAAACACCTAAAATTTAATTAAAAACACTCCCCTCAGGTACGAATTTCTTGGACCTAATTCATCTTATCCATTTGTTGTTAATGCTAAATTAAATAAATTGGAAACTGAAAAATTGCTAAGGGTCCTGAAAATGCATAGGAAGGTAATAAGATACACATTAGATGATATAAATGGCATAAACCCTTATTTTTGCATGCATAGAATTTTCATGGAACCTAACCATAAAACTTCAATTGAAAATCAAAGGAGACTAAATCCTAATATGAAAGAAGTGGTTAAGAAAGAAGTGCTGAAACTTTTAGATGTTCGGGTAATATATCCTATATCTGATAGTGAATAGGTGAGCCCAGTTCATGTGATTCCTAAAAAGGGAGGATTGACTATTGCGAAAAATGAGAAAAATGAATTAATACCAACTAGAACAGTCACAGGTTGGAGAATATGCATTGATTATATAAGATTAAACACAACTACTAGGAAAGATCACTTCCCTCTCCCAATCATTGATCAAATACTTCAAAGGCTTGCTACACATGAATATTTCTGCTATTTAGATGGGTACTCAAGATTTCATCAAATCCCCATTCACCATGAAGACCAACAGAAAACTACTTTCGCATGTCCTTATGACACCTTTTCCTATAGGAGAATGTCTTTTCGGCAATGTAATGCCCCAACCACTTTTGAAAGATGCATGACTGCAATATTTTCTGATTTTATAGAAAACATAATGGAAGTTTTTATGAATGATTCTTATGTTTATGGACTTTCATTTGATGATTGTTTAACAAATTTGACAAAAATATTGCAGAGATATGAGGAAGTGAATCTTGTATTAAATTGGGTAAAATGTCACTTAATGGTGTGCGAGGGTATTGCTTTGGGGCATTTAATTTTAGGAAAAAGGATAGAAGTGAACAGGGCAAAAAATTGTAGTAAATAGAAAATATGTCACCACCAATTAACATAAAAGATGTTATGAGTCTCTAAGGCCATGCAGGATTTTAGCGCAGATTCATAAAAGATTTTTCAAAAATTGCGAAACTCTTTTCTAACCTTTTAATGAAAAATACTGCATTTGATTTTGGTGTTGTTTGTCTAGAATTGTTTTGCATGTTGAATGAGGCATTGGTCACTGCACCAACATTGCAATCAGTGGAGTAGAATCTTCCCTTTGCAGTGATGTGTGATGTTAGTGACTATGTCATGGGAGTAGTGTTGGGCCAAAATAAGGACAAGAAGATGCATGCAATCTATTATGCAAGCAAAATACTTGATGGAGCTCAAGCCAACTATGCCACCGTATAGAAAGAGCTACTACCTGTTGTGTTTGCCTTTGAAAAATTTAGGTCCTACCTAGTAGGTTCTGATGTGAACCCAAATGAGCCAAAATTGGATAATGATGAACTAAGAGGCATTGGTGGTCCCATGACAAGGGCAAAGTAGGGAAAATAATTCCCAACCTTTTTAGTGGGCACGTCCATGTTCTAAGCATGACTAGGACATACTTATTATGTCCTAAGATGGTTCATGAAGCATTTAATTTGTCTTTTGCTATTTGAATTTCAGAATAAATGAAGTCTTTGAAGAGCATTAAATAAAGTCAACACCATTAAAGACAGCTTGGGCATTTCGTGCAAGTCAAGTCAAATATGGTTAATTGTATGGAGTAATTCGTGCAAGACTTAACTTCTAGTCAAACATGATTAATTCTTGAAATGTTTTCGTGCAAGAGATTAAATTCATGAAGATTATTTGTGTCGACAATTAAATCACTTCAAGAGTGATTATTCTTTGAAGTTTTCGTGCAAGACCATTAATCAAGTCAAGCATGATTAACTCAAGAAGATGTTTTTCGTGCAATGCATTCAAAACACACATTAACTCATGAAGACCAAAGCATTTAAGGGTAACCGAATTCTGCACTTGGTTAAAGCTTTGCATGGAACTCAAGACCTCCATTAAACTCGTGTGGACCACAACTTCAAGGGTGGCCGAATTCTTCATAAAAGAAATAGGGAATCCTAGGCTAAATGCTTGGTTCCTTACAAATCAATTAAGGATTTTCATAGAATTCAAAGTTTTTCATTTATTTGTAATTTGAATCTTTTAGGAGTTCCCATAAGGAAATATACTTTGGATATTTCGGTTGGAACAATGTGACCAACCATGGATTATGTCCTATAAACGTAACCTCGGATGGGTGAATAAGAAAAAGTTTGATTTTGAGTAAAAATTAAGGATTCTTCCTTTGTGTGAGAGTGTCATCTTTTCCTAACTTCTTGGCTGAACCAAGATTAGAAATTCTTATCAAGAACCACGTTCTTGTGGCGAATATCACCCGACTTATCAATATCATTGTTGTGGCGCCATTCACCTTCATTCCTTTACCATCTTCGTTTATCCTAAAGTATTTCCTTTCGGCCTAAATTACATCTTCAAAAAAAACCACTAAAACTGTGGGTTCATTACACCAAACAAGATAGATTGTTTCAAAAAGGATCTCCTGAAGAGGTTCTCATAAGGTTCTAAAGTTATAATCCATACTGATCATCCAACCCTGAGATACTTGATGAGTAAGAAATAAGCTAAACCACATCTCCTCCGATGGATTCTCTTTTTGCAAGAATTTGATCTTGAGATTGTTGACAGGAATGAGACAGATAATCCAGTTGTAGATCACTTATCTCGGCTTGAACATCCAAGTGGAGGGGAGGAAGACATACCTATTGATGATTCCTTTCCTAATGAGAAAATCCTTCACCTTGACATTGTAGAGGCACCTTGGTATGCTGACTTTGTAAACTATTTGGTCAGCAAGATTCTTCCACCTGAAATGACACCGCAACATAAAAAGAAATTCTTCTCAGATCTGAAGAAGTGTATTTGAGATGATCTTTACCACTACCGAGTCTGTGTTGATGGTATTTACAGAAGATGTGTTATAGAAGAAGAAGTGTCAAAGATCTTGAGTTGTTGCCACTCTGCCTCTTATGGAGGCCATGCCAGTACTTCAAAAACAATAGCAAAGGTATTCCAATCTGGTTTCTTTTGGCCACACATATTCAGATATGCAATGAGTTTTGTTCTCGCATGTGATTCTTGCCAAAGGATAGGGAACATATCAAAATGGCATGAAATGCCAATGAACCTCATCCTTGAGGTGGAGATATTTGATGTATGGGGAGTTGACTATATGAGACATTTTCCTACTTCAAACAGTAAAAAAGCAATATCCTGTGGCAGTCGATTATATTTCTAAGTGGTGGAGGCAATTTCATCTCCACACAATGATGCTAAACCGGTCATGAAACGGTTTATCAATATCATATTTCTAAGGTTTGGGGTCCTGAGACTGGTTATTTGTGATGGAGGCTCACACTTCATTTAAAGACATTTTGAAAACCTCTTGAAGAAGTATGGTGCTTCTCATTGAGTTTGTACCCCTTACCACCCTCAAACAAGTGGTCAAGTGGATGTATCAAATCGTAAGATTAAGAGCATATTGGAGAAGACAATGTCTAGGAGCAGGAAAAATTGGTCATCAAAGCTTGATGATGCTTTATGGGCTTATCGTACTGCATATAAAACACCTATTGGTATGTCACCATTCAGATTGATATATGGTAAGCCCTGCCATCTTCCAATGAAACTAGAGCATAAGGTATATTGGGCATTCAAATTGCTAAACTTTGATCTGAAAGTTGTTGGAGGAAAGAGAAAATTCCAACTGCAAGAGTTGGAAGAACTGCGGTTGGATGCTTATGAGAATGTTGGCACTTACAAAGAAATAACAAAAATATGGCATGACAAACATATACTCCGCAGAGAATTCCGAGTAGGGGAACTAGTTCTCTTATTCAACTCCAGATTGAGAATCTTTTCAGGGAAGCTAAAGTCTAGATGGTCAGGTCTGTCCAGAGTCACCAAGGTCTATCCTTATGGAACGATTGAGATATGGAATGAGGAAAAGGGAAACTTCAAGGTAAATGGTCAACGTTTGAAGCATTATCTAGCAGATGAGCGATTGGAGAAACAAACAGACATTGCCCTCTTGGATCCTACATGAGCTACAAGGATCAACCGTCAAGCTAATGACGTTAAACGAGCGCTTCGTAAGAGGCAACCCACGCTAGAGGTACATTTTTTTAATTCATTAATTTTAGTGTTTTAGTATCGACTTTAGTGTCTCCCTGAGTTTGGAGCCTTTGTAAGGAGATGTATATAGTATCGGCCACAAAAAGTCATAAACTCTAAAAAATAAAAATAAAATAAAAAATAAAAAAATACATCGAAAAGTGCTAACATGACAATGCCTATTCAAATATGATTTTTGTACCTAGTCCATCTAGGACATATGGGTCATTTGAGACCTTTTTCTCTTCTTTTGCAAGTACTTCCACTACACAATAAAGTCAACCACTTATAATTGACACAAGAGTTAAGAACACTTCCTTTCTAACCCGTGAGATTTATTTTTCTTTCTCTTATTGTTTAGGTTTTTACATTGAGGACAATGTAAATTTCTAAGCGTGAGGGAGTTTTGTATTTAGATAGTTCATTCATGTCATGTATACCATATTGATTTTAAATTTTTAGGTTGAATATTCATATTATCATGCATTATCATATGTTCATATATCATCTATCCACTGCTTTGTTCTATATGTTTTCTATCTGCTTTAAATGAAAAAGTATGCATGAATGATGATTGTTGATCTGTGACCTCCATTGAAGAAAAAATTATTGATAGAATAAGAATATGAAAGACATTAGATTTGAAAATTGTGATTTAAATTTGGTTAAATAAAGGTCTTTGTTTCATAACTTCTGTTGAATGTACCAAATATGAGAAACTTGGCCCAAACACAATAAGGGTTCTGATTTGAATTGACAATTACATTAAACCCTTTTTTCTTTCATGAATGCATAATTTTCTATGATTGTATATTCAAGAACTTGATTTGTGACTGTTTCAAGATTGAAGTCTCTTTCTTTGCATTAAAATAATAGAGGAAAGTAGGACTTTTTCTTTTGACCTTCAATCGCTTGCTATAAAAATTGAAAACTCATTAGTTGCCCACTTTTGAGCCTGAACTTTAATGATTTTTCATAGTTACTCAAATGAGAGTTTGGGGTAATTTATGATATTTGGTTGAAGCAATGAGAAAGGTGAAAATGTCATGTATGATGAAAGAATCCATAAAAGGTGAAAAATAAAATAAATAAATAAATTTCATTCCTTCTCTTTTAGAAAATCTCAACAACAAAAAAAGAAAAAAAGAAAGAAAAAAGAAGAAGAAGAAGAAGAAATACAAATTATACTAAAAGAGAAGGGACTAAAAAAATGTGTTGTAAGGAGAAAGGTTGATTGAAAAAAGATCATATGATAAAGTAATGCCTATTAAGAGAATCTCAATGCTTCAATTAGATGCTTAAAAAGTTTAAGTATTTTTGGAAACACTGGTAAGTCTTTTAAATTATCATTTCTTTGGCAATCTCACCTTAAATCATTCACCTTGGCCCCATTACAACCAATTAAAGACCTCTTAGTTTTTGAATGCATTCAAATACAATTAGTGGTCATTTGGTCTATAATCAAGCCTATGGTCTATAATCAAGCCTATGGTCATTTGGTCTATAATCAAGCCAATACAATGAGCGAAACACTATGACATTTAAACACATGAGAGTGATGAGAGAATAGTGATCCTAATTCATGCATTTGTTATGACTCAAAGATGTAGCTTAAATTAAATTTGTTTATGATTATCTTGTCGTGATGTTTGGATTGTTTCAAAACTAACATGATATTGCTTGCTATTTTGGGTCATGGTTTCTATATCATCATTCATAAATGATTGTGAAAGTTAGACATAATATTTGCTTGAGGAAAAAAAAGAGATAAGCTTGAGGGGATTTAATGAGTGTGAAATTATGCTACATTTGCATTGTATTTAACTTGCATTTTAGGACATAATTAGGACTTTATGATTGTTTTTAGCTTTTATTTCTCTTTGTTCGGGTTGAGCGGGTGTTTTTGGTTATGTTGTGTAGTTTGGATGGATTAAAGCCAAAAAGAGTAGAAATTGAGTGCAAGAATATGGAATTCAGTGTTGAGATTATGGGAAGCCCAATTGAATGGCCAAAAGAAGACATAGATGTTATATTATATTCCTATTTTTTAGATTTGTTTTATTGGGCTTAGCCCAATATTTTGTAATTAGGATAACTAAAGGTTCTCCCTCAAGGATAAAAACACTTTACACTTTATACACTACATTACAGTTCTCTAATTTAGAATTTGGTATTCTCTTCTCTAATATGAGTGAGTAATTCCCTTTGTGTCTCGATTGGGGCTATTCATTTTTACATTCAATAAACATTTGTTCTTACTTCTATTTCATTGAGTGTTGTGATTTGAATCATTACACTGAGTTATATTTGTGTGAATTGTTTGACCAACAAATTACACCTCTTGTATACATTGGGGAAGGACCGAGGGGTGAACCCAACTATATGACCATTCAGCTATTCAAACTAGAATCCTAATTCACGATAGCAGTCTACGGATTCTCGGGGGTTTCTAGAATTCACCTTGGGTTGATACGAAGCGATTGGATAGAAAGATCCAAGTAAAGGATTTGATTGATAACCGTACCACGAGAGTAGGTGCAACTTCAATTGAGTACACGTGTTTGACCTCGAGAGATAATGACATATATCAAAGAGCAATTCATCCTTACAACTTAAAGCTCATAAAAAGGAGCAAAACAAGGATTTGCGAGTGTAACGGCGGTAACCCTTATCTTGAGAACTCTCCCCAAATTAGATTTCAATCATTTTTAATACTTTCATAATTATTCTTGTTAATTTCTCAATCGTTCTAAATTCAATTTTATTTCCTTATTTGAGTTAAATATAAATTAGTTGCTATAATTAAAGGAATTTTTCAGTAATCACTAAAGTAATAATACTATAAAACGAATTAGTAACTATAAGATTTACATTAATAAGCCCATTAAAATATATAATAGTAATTAGCAAAACCAATTCGAAATTTTTAATAGGCTTATTATGCCAAATTTTCTATTGATGCTTAAAATAACAATTCAACAATGCTTACAAATGTTGTCTATATGAATATAGTAGAAGATTAAACTTACTTCACTTCAAATGGGGAACTTAATAACACTTTTTCAAGAAAGCATTATAGAATCCTTAAATATAACATTGTTTTATTGAAAAAGTGTAGTAAAATGACTATATACGATAGTGTTGGAGTAGTAATGAACTCTAGGAAAAAGGATATAACTTTTGAATTTTGTGTGACGACACTGCAGATTGAGTGAGGTTTGCTGTATTAAAGTGAGGGGGAGGGTGAAGGTGATGAGTGTCAAAGCATTTTATGTTTTAGTGAAAGTGGGGATATGTGTTTGGTGCATAATATTCAATAAAATCAATAGCTTATATTGTTAGAATTAGACACGATTTAAAAGAGTTCTAAACCATACGAACACGAAAAATGGAAGCAAAAATGATAGAGTTACCTATCGCCAGTGTTGCGTTTTCTAGCAAGCTTCGGACTAAGACTCTGAAGAGTGATTCCAAGGCTCTTCTAAGCTCTTACTCTCACTAGGGATGACAATTTGAGTTTGGTCCAACGGGCCAGCCCGTTTGGCCTGCCATTTTTAGCAGGTCGGGTTGGGGATTTGAGCCTTTTTTATCAATAAGGGTCTGGTCGGACCAACCCATATTTTGGCTGGCTAGGGCGGGCTGACTCATATTGCCACCCTTAGTGGTACCTCTTCATGGCAACCCAAGATCAAATTATTTGTTCTAATCATTTTCATTTTTTTATGAAACCAATGATCAAGAATGTAATTATCATTTAAATACATTAAATTTTATCAACAAGAATGTGCCTATGAAAATTTCATGAACCCATGATCAATAATGTAATTATCATTTATTTGCTCTAATGATAATGTAGACGATGAAGAAGAAAAGTTTTTGGAAGACATTGGTAGTGATATGTTTAAAACTTAGGAATTAGAGGCTTTATTATGAACTAGGAGTGTAAAAGTTGAAGACTATGCTAGCTTTTTATTTAGAAATTACAAATTTTAAAATAAGATGGATTATGTTATTGTGAGATTGTGAATTTTGATTTGTGATTTTTTGTTTTAAAAGATATTTACGAGGCGTGATGATTATTTATTTCTAAAATTGTGATTGAGTTGGTTATAAATGTATGTTTTGAAAAAATAACGGACCAACCCGCCGGCCTACCAGCCTTGCCAAATATGGGTTGGGCTAGTATTTTGAGACCTTTTAGCAATAAGGGTCAGGCCGAGCCATATTTTGGCGCGTCAAAGACGGTACGGGCAGAGCCAGGGCAGGCAGGCCCATATTGCCACCCTTAGTTCTCACCCTTAGATGGTGTTGATTTTCTAAATGTGTGAGTAAGCTTAAGGACCACAAAACGTTTGAATTGATAGCCACATAACCATCAATGAATAATATTACAATTAATGGTAATTGATTATTTCCGGCAATTAAATGTATGTTATATTTGATCTGAAACCGTTTACTTAATGAACCTTATTAATGGAGATTATTTTCATTAATATCATAATTAATATGGAAATAATGAAGATTATTTTCATTGATATCATAATTAATATGGAAATATTCTTACATTCTCCCACTTAGTCCATATAACGAAGCATTCAACATAACAGAAACAAAATGTATGAATCATGACGATAAGTTCTCTATGAGTGAGTATTATCTTCCATGTGTTACAACATATTAAGTCTGTACTAATTGTCTTTATTCTTTAGTGAATAAACCATATGTTTATTATGGGTCAATGCAAACTATATTTCTCAATAAACTAAAATGAAAGTGCTCAACTATATGAGAAAATATCTAAGTGAATGAGAGTTTATTGAAAAATAATATACTCATACAACAACAATTACATCATAGAACCAAGTCCCATGTTTTCTACATGAACCTTGAATTTTTTTGGTAACATGCCTTTAGTTAAAGGATCTGCAATCATCAAAGTAGTGCTAATGTGTTGGATGGCCACTTTACCATCCTTAACACGTTCTGTTATGGCTAGATACTTAATGTCAATGTGCTTACTTTGACTTTCACTTTTTTTATTCTTAGCCATGAAAACATATGCTGAATTGTCATAGTAAAACTTTAGTGGCCTAGAAATAGAGTCAACAACTCTAAGCTCATATATGAATCTGTTCAACCAAACATCATTAGATGTAGCTTCAGAACACGATACAAACTCAACCTGCATTGTGGAAGTAGCAATCAATGTATGCTTGAAGTTGCTTCAAGACACGGCTCCATTAGCTAGCATAAAAACATATCCTGAAGTGGATTTTCTTGAATCCATACAACCATCAAAGTCAGCATTAGAGTAGCCAACCTCCTCCAATTCACCACTCCATCTGAACATAAGCATGTAGTTCTGTGTTCCTTGAAGGTATCTCAAAACCTTCTTTGCAGCTTTCAAATGGTCAAGACCTGAGTTACTCTGATATCTACATAATACTCCAACAACATATGCAATGTTAGGTCTGGTACAAACCCGAGTATACATAAGGCTTCCTACAGCTGAAGCATATGGAATATCCTTCATTCGATCTTGTTCAAGGTCATTCTTTAGACATTGATCCCAACTGAATTTGTCACCCTTCACAATAGGTGCTACACTCGGTGAACAATCTTTCATATGAAATATCTCTAGAATTTTGTTGATATAGGTCTCTTGGGATAAACCTAAAATGTCTCGTGATCTTTTCCTATGGATCTTAATGGCAATGACATAAGATGCCTCACCCATATCTTTCATTTCAAAGGAATTGTTTCACCTCATATAGCATTTCATTATCATTATTTGTTAATTGTCGCTACCCTATCTTCGTGGGTGCGACGATAGATGTGCAAATAAAAGTAATGGAGTCTTCATCGAGGTTTTTTTTAAAGAGAAAACATGAAAAACCAATTTTTGAGAATAAGATTGATTCACTCACATATAAAAATTTGTTCGGGAGTTGGTTACAGATGGGGAATGTGTTAGGCACCTCATACCGTCCGTTTAAAAAAATGGTACCTAGATTAATAAAGTGAATATTCACTCAAAATATTAATAATATCTCCTCATATGTATCTCTAACTGCAATAGAGAAATCTAGGCTACATAGTTCTTTCAGAAAATAGTTCATTAGTCGATATATTTTTATTTTTATTTTATTCATATAAAAATTAAAAAGGCAAGGTGGTGCGACAAGGTACTAGTCACATAGTGAAGCCACCTCACCTTGCCTTAGACGATATAAAGTAGCTCGACAAGGCCATCAGCCTATAGTGGAACTACTTTATGTTACTTTTAAAATTGTTTGAAGATTTTTTTTTACAAGATAAGGTAACACAACAAGACACAAGGTCTATAGTGGGGTTATCTTACCTCATTTTAGGCGACATGAAGTAGTGCGACAAGGAACTCGACATATATTGGAACTATTTGACATTACTTTTTAAAAATGTTTTTTCTTTATTGCATTGTACACGTCACCTTTAAACTTATTTGAAAATTTATTTTAGAAGATAAAGTAACACGATAAGGCACAAGGCTTATAGTGAGGTTACTTTACCTCATTTTAAATAACATGAAGTAACGCGACAAGACACTCAACCTATAGTGGAATTACTTCATATTATTTTAAAAATATTTTTTATTTATTGCATTTTACACGTCACATTTAAACTTATTTGAAAATTTATTTTAGAAGATAAGGTAACACGACGAGACACAAGGCATATAGTGAGGTTACTTTACCTCATTATAGACGACATGAAGTAGCGCGACAAGACACAAGACCTATAGTTAAACTACTTCATATTATTTTAAAAATATTTTTGTTTATTTACATTCATACATATATAAATATATCTATACTACTAAATAAACAAAATGAATAAATAAAACGAAATTGCAAACAGTAAATAATTAAATAAAATTAAAATATAATAATAATAAAAGAAATAAAGATTAAAAAAACAGAATTCAATTAAATTAAAGGAATATAAATTGGGTAAATAATAAAAGGAATTAGGGAGGGTTAGGGTTACAAATAAATTTGAGGGTTAGGGTTAGGGTAAAATTAATTTGGGATTAGGTTTTAAAATCAATTTGGGTATTAGGTTTTAAGATCAACTTGGGGATTAAGTTTTAAAATCAATTTGGGGATTAGGGTTAGGGTAAAATTAAATTGGGGTTTAGGGTTTGTATTGTTATGGAGACAACATAGGTGGTTGGTGGCCGGAAGGGGCAGCGACTGCGGTAACTTGGCCGCCGGCCGCGGTGGTGCACCGCCGCCCATCCAGGGCGGCGACGGTGCAGCCAGCTGTAAGGACGACCGCTGGACAGGGCGATCCAGCCCCTTTGGGCGCGGCTAGGGATAGACAGCCCTCCATGGCTGCTGTCCAGTCCTTCCCCATTACCACAGTGGGCTGCAACGATGGCTTAAGGCTGAGCCAACACCGTCAAGCAGCCCCGCTTCAAAAAATAATAGCTGGAAAAATAAATTAAATGTAAAAAGTAACACATTCAATGGTAAAACTAATAAATACATTACAATGAAGAAGAAGAAGAAAAGTGAATGAACCTAGAAGAGAGCTTGAAGGTAGTGAATATTTGGGTGAGAACTCTTTTGCTTGTTAGTGCTCATATTTCTCCTTTCATCTCCTTTCTATCTTCTTTTTTAAAACAAGGTTTGTGCTTCCTTTTCAATTTTCAGATTAGGTTTCACTTAGTTGCTAAGTTAGGCTTATATAAGGGGGTGGGATTAGGGTTGGAAACCCTAATCTGGTTGGGCCAAAGGGGCCCAACTTCTTTTCAAAATTTTCCTGCCTTATCTTTACTTCAAAAATTATTTTTTTATTGATTAAATTACCCCCGATCAAAATTGGGTATTTACACTAACAAAATATTGTCCACATATAAAACAAGGAAACATACCTTACTCCAACTAATATTTTGGTATATACATTGATCCATGACGTTCTCTTCAAAACCGAATGATGTGACGATATCATGGAACTTTAAATACTATTGGCGAGGGCTTGTTTCAAACCGTAAATTGATTTATAGAGTTTGCATACTAAATTCTAACCATCTCTAAAGGAGAATCCTTCAAGTTGTTTCATATAAACCTTCTCCTCTATATCTTTGTTAGCGAATGTCGTTTTCATATCCATTTGATGTAGCTCAAAATCAAAGTGAGCTACTAATGCCGTAATCGTGTAGAGAGATTTTTTCTTTGATACAGGAGAAAATGTGTCTATGTAATTGATTCCTTCTCTTTGACTAAACCCTGTGGCTACAAGTCTTGCTTTATGTCTCTCGATGTTGCCTTGTAAGTCTTTCTTTGTTTTAAAAACCCATTTACACCCAATGGCTTTTAAACCATCAGACAACTCGACGAGATCTCAGACTTTATTAATTGTCATAGAGTTCATCTCTTCAATCATGGCCTTGTGTAATAAGTTAGATTCTTTAGAACTTACAGCTTGTGAAAACGTTTCAGGATCATTCTCAGATCCAACGGTGCATTCCATTTCTTACAAGTATACATCATAAATACTAGGAATTGTTGGTATCCTCACTCAAGTAGATCTTCTTAATGTTACATCGTTTTCTTGAGGAACTTGTTGTTCAACCAATTGTTCAATTGGTTGTTTAACATTGTTTTGATTAACAACTTGATCTAAAGGATCAATATCATTTATATGTGGAACTTCAATAACCGGTTGTCTTACATACGTTTGAATTTGAGGTGTATCTATAACAATCAGTCTATCACTTGAACTAGAAGGTTGAGTTTCATTGTAATCCAACACAGAGATTGAGTCATGCAGCTAGTCACTCCCACTAATCAAGTCATCCTCGATAAATTTTGCATTTCTTGATTCCACGATCCTGGTATTATGAGACGGAAAATATAATCTATATCCCTTGGAATTTTTGGCATATCCAATGAAATACCCACTAATACTCTTAAGATCTATTTTTTATTATTATGAACTATAGATTATAACCTCAGTCGGGCATCCCCAAACGCGTATATGTCGCAAATTGGGTTTCTGTCTTTTGAATACCACAAAAGGGGTCTTTAAAAGAGCCTTGAATGGAACTCGGTTCAATATATACACACATGTCTTTAGTGCTTCAGTCTATAATAATTGAGGAAGTTTTTGTTATTCATCATACTTCTCACCATGTCCATTAAAGTTTGGTTTCTTCTTTCTGGTACACCATTATGGTCTGAATTACCAAGCATAGTGTATTGGGAAACAATCCCATGTTCTTGAAGAAACTTCACAAATGGACTAGGTACTTGTCCATTCTTAGTGTATCTTCCATAATACTCATCACCTCTATTTGATCTCACTATTTTAATTTGTTTACCATATTGTTTCTCTACTTCAACCTTGAAAACATTAAAGGAGTCTAAAGCTTCGTCTTTAGAACGAAGTAAATGGAGTTACATAAATCGTGAGAAATCATCTATGAAGGTGATAAAACATTTTGGATTACTTGCATCCATATCAGGATAACAAATATATGTATGTATGATTTCCAACAAATCAATACTCCTCTTTGCACCCTTTTGAGACTTATTGGTTTTATTTCCCTTAATGCAATCCACAAGTCTCAAAATCAGAAAAATCAAGAGCAATAAGTATTCCTTCATTGGCTAACCTTTTTATTCTCAAAACGGAGATATGTTCCAATCTCTGGTGCCACTATAAAGAGAAACTTTCATTCATAATACAATGTTTTGATCCAACAATAACATTCATGGAGTTATAAGCAATGTTATTTTGTAATGTAATTAAATAAAGACCATAAGACAATGTATCATGACCACTAACTTCGGATTTATTAAATAGTGTAAAACCATTATCCAAAAGTAAAATCCATACCATAAGACACAAGTCTTGAAACTGAAATTAAATTCCTCAAAAAATTAGGAATGTAAAATGTCTTTTCCAAATATAAAATAAAGCCATTGCTTAACACCAAATCACATTAACCAATAGCCTCCACGGTGAACTCATCTCCCTCCTGGACGTATGAAATTCTCATTTCCCACTGGCTTCTGAAGGTTTTGCATATCCTGCAAGGTATTTGAGACATGGATTGTAGAACTAGAGTCAATCCACAAAGTATTATGACCAACATTTGTTAGATTACATTCATAACATATAAACAAAAGTTGTATATCTTTCTTGTCAAGCCAATTTTTGAACTTAGAGCATTGTTTTTTCATGTATGCTTTCTTTTTGCAAAAGAAACACTTTGAGTCTTTCTTAATGTCCGGTTTGACAAAGATCTTGCCTTTAAATTTGACACGACCTTTCTTCTTCCTTTCAAAGAAGGTCAGGTTCACTTTCTCACCCTCTTCCATAGCCAGTCTTCCCTCTTCTTGAACACACATGGTCAGAAGTTTATTAATTCACCATTTATCCTTATGTGTGTTATAAGAAATCATAAAAGGGCTATACTATTGGGGCAGAGTGCACAAAATGAAGTGAACCAAAAAAAATTCTGACATATCAACTTCCAAGGCCTTCAATTAAGCTGCAATATCCCACATGCGCATGATATGATCACACACACATCCCAAAATGGTATGCTTCATGGATGAAAATTGCATGATAAAGGTACTTATCAAAGCCTTGTCTGAAGTGACAAATTGATCGTCTATTGCATTCATTAAGAGACGAACATTGTCATACTGCTCGATAGAACCCTTAATCCTAGTAGATACTTTGGTCTTTATGAACATAAAGCAGAGGCGATTAGATCTCTCCCACTTTTCATATAGATCTACTTGATCTAGGGTACACACCTTGGTGTTTACAGGTGGTTCCGGCTTTCTTATGGCATAATCAATGTTCATCCATCCCAAATGAAGGAGAACTCCTTCCTTCCACACCTTAAAATTATCACCCCTGAGTTTGGGAACATCAACTTTCACGTCAGAGAAACTAACAGGTTGACTAACTGCAAATAAAAAAATATGAACAACATGCTTAATAAATTTGTTTTGAAGAAAATAACTATATCATGTTTTACCAATATAAATCATGTTTCCAATGATATAGATACATAAAACTTGCATGTAGGCTAAAGTTCTAATTCCATTATATTCACGCAATGATGATAAAACTATCAAAATACATTTTGTTCCCTAATACATGTGGGTTGATTAGGAAATATAATTTGGTATTTTATCCTAATTAAATATACAAAAATTTAATAAAATATCATGTGGAGTGAATTTATTAGACCATGTATAATCAATCATGAAAAGAATACTAGTATTTTGGTGTAACACATGGAAAAAACATTGTCCCCCAACGAAGAACCAAAAAGAAATTTATAAACAATGTAAATTAAAGTGATAAAATTTATAAACAAGACAAAGGTAAATCAGTTAGATGCTCTGAGTACAAAATGTTAGAACTAGAAATGATCTAAAAGAGTTCTTTAAGCCATACGAACACGAAAAGCTGAAGCAAAAAGGTTATAGTTACCTCCTGCCATTATTGCTTTTTCTAGCAAGCTTCGGACTCCGACTCCGGAGAGTGATTTCAAGGTTCTTCTAAGCTCTTTCCCTCACCCTTAGATGGTGCTGATTTTCTGAATGTGTGAGTAAGTTTAGGGATCCCAAAACGTTTGAATTAATAGTCACATAACCATCAATGTGCAATATTAAAATTAATGGTAATTGATTGATTTCAGAAATTAAATGTACATTATATTTGGTATGAAATCGTTTGCTTAATAAACAATATTAATGAAGATTATTTCCATTGATATCATAATTAATATCAAAATATTCTTACATATGTTACAAAAAAATGTTGCTAAATGTATGCAAATCGACAATGTTTGCTACATAACACAAGTTGAATCAATGAACATAAAACCATCTTGTAAAAAAAAGTTCTTAGATTTACTTAGAATTAAGTAAGACTTAATATATGGAATACTATGGGTGAGCATGTGTCGGTTGGACAGAGTAAGATTTATCCCTTACACAACTATAAATGTTGGTTAGGTCATTTTTTGAACTCGGACTCATTCCTAGACCTGAAGCTAACCCCTAAATGTTGATCGGGTCAGTCTTTGACCCGAACCCGACCATCAACTCAATTAAATATAATGCATACTTATTTTAGATAAAATCCTATCAATATTACTTATCATTATGGATATATAACTTGATATATAAAATGATATATGTATATGTAGTATTAATCATGTATATATCATGAAAAAATTATAGAGTCAATGATACTTTCGATTAAAGAGATGTCATTACTCTATATACAATTGAATAGAGACATATAAACATGATGAGTGAGTGATCATGAGCCGAGTCAGGCCAGGTCATGCTTATCTCATACCCGACCCTAAATATTAGTTGAATCTAATTTTTGAACGTGAATCGGCTCTAGATCCAATGAGACATAACCATATTCGGATCTGATCATGATCGGTAGATGTGTAAAAGTTCAGTTCGATTTTTGATGCATTTTAGTGACCGAACTGAACACAAACACATGGTTCGATTCAGCTCAATTAACCGCAAATTTAAGTATATGAACCGAACCTAATTGAACCGCTCTTGAATGGTTCAGTTCGATTTCATGGTTATTCCAATTATTTTCTTATAAAACATCTTAAGTTCAAAATGTATTATAAGAGATTTTGTTTGTCCATAAAAGGAAAAAAAAACTAATACTATTATTATTATTATCGAAAAAATAGTGAATCATATATAGATGAGAAAAAAATTGAAACTCATAATGGTATATATATATATATATATATATATATATCAATTAGTAAAATATAATAATAGTTACATATATAATCTTACAATTCACAATTAGTAATACATATAACAATATATGATATATGTTAGTTTCAAACTCAATACCACAAAAGTTAGAATATATGTTCCAAATCCTCAAGACTCTGGAAAACAATTTAGTAAGGAATAACAGATATAATATTAACATAATAATAATTTGTAACATATATAACATTACAATCACACAAAATTGATAATTTAAACCACAAAATTGGTTGAAGAATTTAAACAACAATAAAACATCATTCCATAGTAACTATTTATTTAATATGCAGTTTGGTTTGGTTCCAACAGTTCCTAAATTTCTAAAATCATAAACCGAGCCGAACATAAATGGTTCCTTAAAAAAATAACCGAACTAAACCACGAAACCAAACTATATTTTGCGGTTTAAACCGGAACCACTTACATCCCTAATGATCGAACCATATCGAGTAAGTGGGTAGAGTTTGTTACTGCTCACCTACCCTACCCACTCACCCCTATCACCATATGGAACACTATAGAATTTATAGCCAAATTTCCGCCTAGCAATTAACAACATGTACACCGTTAAATGTGTTTGTTAAAATTAATTATGATGCATTAACTCCTAGCAATTGCACTTGTTAGTATATGTTCGATGATAAGATGACATTTGATAGAAAGTTTAGTTATTGGATAATTAAATCAAATTATATTTTATTTCCTAATGTACAAGTGACATATTATGCTTAGTAGGGGTAATGATTTAATAAAGTACTATGAATAAATATAAGAATAGGCTCTCTTTTGTATACACATGCGTGCCAGTTAATTGCAATCTATATGTTGACTAACAAAGCCGTGTACTTGTTACTTTCTTTCTAATATATTAGAATTTAGAAACAGACTTTAACAGCTATAACTACAACACGGTTATGTGCTTTTTCTTTGGAGGAACATGTCAAAAGAACATTAATTCTTTTCTTTTTTTAACATAAAGCTCACCATTTTATTTTCCATGGCATTTTCCACAACCTTTGTCATGCATTAACTGTCAATGCATTTTTGAAGAAGAAACTTATAATTGATGTAAAACCGTTGAGTTTTTATGTAAAATATGAAGAAAAATATTTGAGAAAAAAGATGATTACAGTATAAGAGTTTTTTACATTCTCATTACATCATTCACTATTCATGTTAATCATGATTGACTCGTAATAAAAATGCAAATGAATGGTGATGAGGTAGTGTATGTGTATAAATCTTTACACTAACAATTTATAAATATTACCCTCAAAATATTTATATAATTTACAGAGCAATTGTAATTTTTTAGTGTTAAAAATGTGTGATGTTCATCCTATAGTGTTGATACGGATATTATTTTATTGTAAATTAATAGAGCAAAAAATATTTAATTTTTATTTGAAATTACTATACAATTTGAAATATTTTTAATTTATTTATGCTGATTTTTTTGCATAACATAATACTTAATTTATTTGAATGTTTCGCCTGCAGAAATCAACCAACTTCATGATGCATTTTAGATTGAAAATCAAATAAGAATCTATTTTTATTTGCTCATTATCTTATAAGCACAAGTTCATGTTGTGTAAAAAAAAAATATACTACGATTTTGATAGGATGAGAAATGAAGGAACTTGTACCCTATAGGCCCCATTCACTACATGAACACATGAACATGATTAAAAAGGGAGATAAGTTGGTGGAGAAAAAGTTAGCTTCTTTGGCATAAATCATTTGTATCATTAGATTATTCATAATGTTACATCCTTTTCTAAATGGCACCACATGGAATTCTAAATTCTTTGAATCCATAGGTCATTTTCACATAAATAGGTGTCTCAACTTAGCCACCGTCATTTAATTATCATATAGTGTAGAAAATTTATTTTCAAACTTTCAGGGTGCCCCTTTAGAAGTTTTAGAAGTGTATCATGTGTTAGTACCTAAAGTCAAAATTGGCAATCTGTTTTGCCCCATCACCAAGAAGAAGAAATATAATAACTGAACCGAATATGAATAAGTACATTCTTCATTAATGGAAAAACAAATACTTATTTTTTCGAGTATTTTCAATGACAAATATAATATTTCATTATACATAAAATGAATAAAATCTTTACTCAAGGAATATCAGTTAGCCATAAATTTTGCATTTATCTATAAAATCTCATGAGAAGTGCTAAATCGGCTATTCCTGCACTTGTGGACATAATACTATAATTGTGTTCAGTAATGAAGGATCTGTTGTCCCTACTGTATCCAAATTATGTCTCGGATTAATGATATTGAAACAAAAACATAAAAAAAAATAATGAACAATTAACTTTTTAATTAACACATGTTTTTATTAGTATGAGACATGGTTTAAAACAATAAATCCTTATCTTATGCCAATGGTTAGTGCAATTTATAACCTTCAATTCAGAAGGCTCAAATTGCAATAAATTAGAAGTAGATGGTTGTTGAGGATATGTAAAAGAATCATAAAAGATCAAGATTAAATAGAGCTAGTAAATAACTAAATTAAAGCTTCTACTTTTTTGAACCGCTTTCACTCAATAAAAGAAATACTTGTGAGCTTTTGAGTTTTGAACTGTTGTGTGTAGGTTCCAGGAGTAATGGTCTTATTTGGGTTGAAATTATAACAACAGTCACGGATTATTATTCAGTATTCTTCACTCCAAAGAAACGTGATTTGACAAAGTCACAAGGTCTCTAAGCCTAAGTTGAACCAAAACCATGTGTTATTATCAACTATCCTGAGTTTTTCAATCATAATTTTATAATGTGGTTTTGTTGTCGGTCATGGTTACATTGTGTTTGCCGCAATTACAAAAATAGTACGAAAATCTGGTTGATGCAGCTGCAATTGCAGTCACCAATTGATTGAAAACCATAATTAGTAACAAACTAGCAGTGAATATGTGGTATGATACAGTTAGGGGTGAGACCCTACCTGCTTACCTGACATGATCCGATCATGACGAATTCGAATAGGATCGGGTCTGATTGAATCTAGGGCCGAATTCAGGTTCAAAAAATATACCCGGTCAATATTTAAGGTCGAGTAAGGACCAAACATGACCCTACCCGTCCCATGGTCACTCACTCATCATGTTTCTACTCAAATGTGTAAAGAGTAATGATACCTTTTGATCTAAAATATCATTTCTTCTTTAATTTTTTCATAATATCTATATAATTAATAATATATATACATATATCATTTTATATGTCAAACTACATATTCATAATAATAAATAATATTGAGAAGTCTTTATATAAACTGAGTATGCATTATATTTAATCGGGTCTAGGGTCACGTCAGGTTTAAAGGCTGACCCGATCGCTATTTAGGGTCGGGTTAGCTTCGAGTCTAGGATCAGACCGGGTTCAAAAAAATGACCCTCCAATATTTAGTGTCGAGTAAGGATAAACCTTAACTCGTGTCAACCCGACCCTTGCTCAGCCTAGGTACTGCATACAATCATCTGAAAATATATGTGAAGTCCTTAGGGCAGAGAGGCAAACATTTGATAGCTAACAAGATTCACAAACATGGTAGTTGTTGCATTGAACTCAGAAACACCAGCACCATAGTGCAATATGGAGGTTCAACTCTACTAGGCCTAGGAAGCATTCAAGTCCTCAAGAGTCAAGACCTCATTGTAATCAGATTCAAAAGATTATAGTACAGTTTTGAAATTGTGTAAAGGAGATTAAACAAATTATGAATTGAAATAATGTAAATGCTATCATAGTTACATGGTACGCGGCTTTGGTTCGTCATTTTTTATATTATTATTACAAGACCTTTTTTATAAGAAACCTGACACATGTACATGGTATGCCGAATCGGATATGTGGTGCGTAGGCTAAATGAGGAAACAGACAATGATATTATTAAACTTTATGCATTTGTTAGTTTTGCAAGAACTGAAGTTGTGTACAAGGCTTCATTGTTTTCTGAGAAAGAAAAATGAAAAGTATACAGTATGCATTAAACTGCACTAATTGTGCAAAAATGAACTGATCAGAACATGTTATTCACTCTTTCTCTTGCTGTTCTCTAATATGATTGAGCACACCAAAAACTTCACTGTACAACAAAAACCCTCACTATGAACAAAGTACCAAGAAGACACAAATCAAAAACTGATTCAAGTACCTTTGTTATATTTAAATTAAATTGTCACCATGGAAGAGGGAACTAGTAGCAGCATATCGGGCATCGGATTAGTCCATTTTCATTGCAATCGGGACAACGCTGGAATCCGTATTCGCCCACCTCACCATCTTCTTCTTCATTTTCTTCTTCGTCGTCTTCGTAGTAGATTTTACAACTTCCATTGCAAGTTTCACAAGGCACAAACCTTATATCCCCACAGGCTTCACATAGAGCATCATTGTCATCAATCTTTTCGCAACAAGCAAACAACTTCTCGAGTTTCCCATCCTCGTGCAGTTTATGAATTTCCCCTGCTCCACCAATATAGTTTCTCCCAACAAACACCCTCGGCAATAATACTCCCTTACCGAATTCCTCACCAAGTAAATCTCTGAGCTCCTCCTTGAACCCCGAATCCATCGAGACATCTCTCTCGTCGACCTTCACTCCCAATCCTTTCAGAATCATCCTCACATGACAGCAATCCTCATAAGTCTTTCGCACCCCACGCAGGCTTGTGAAATACAACACTACCTTATCCTTATCCCTTTCCTTCCGACACGGGCTAACAGCCTTAAAATCCATAACACAAACACCATCATCACCATTGATTTTCATTTCCTCAAACGAGAACCCCTTAACAGCCAAGCTCTCTTGTTTCTCCTTCAACGCCTTTTGCAACAATGAGGAAACCACATGATCATCAAAAACTGAAACTTCATGCTTGATATTTGATCCATTCTCTATGAAACTACACTTATGTGGATCAACTTCAACAATAACATGGTTACTATTTCTATCAACATCAAAAGAGAAACTCCTAAAGTTTATTGGTGATCTTAAAGGGCTTGAATCTTCAAGTCCTTCCATGAGTTCCCATGTGTTAATAGTCTCAGGCTCACAAGGTGGTGTTGTGATTGGAGTCCTTGGAACAATAGATTTTGGTAACTTTTGCTCAATCATATTAGACCATGCTTTCGCTTCTTCAGCAACATCAACACTAAAATCATTCTTATTCTCATAATGGTTTTGTGTCCTTAAAAAGCAGTCATTATCACTGACCTTGATGAAACCATTGTTGCCATAGTTGTTGTGGTGTGATGTCTCATCCAATGAACCTAAAGTGGTTGATGTGAGTGCCACAAAATGGTAACTATCATCTTTGCTTTGTGGTGGATGAAGAACATGCATTGAATTGCTTCTTGGTACAGAGGAAAAGTGAGAATGGCAATGGCTGCATCTCTTTTGCTTTGAACTTGCACAACCCATGATTAATCAATCACATAAAAACACTAAAAATCTGAACTTTATAATAATTAATTAATGAACACACACAAAACAAAAAATTTAAGAAAACCCCACAATTGCTTTGAACACAAAACACACACAAGATCAAACACAAATCTAGTTTACTAAAATTGCTTGCATCATTGAAAAATAAGATTAAATTAAAAGTGAATAAATTTGGTGACATATATTGAAACAACTCAGTAAAGGACAAATGAAATGAGAATTATTGAGTCTTTAAGAGATTTCCAATGTAACAATTGGTGGGAAGAAGATAAAGAAAGAGGGAATGAGAATGGAAAGAGAAGGGAAAAAGGGTGAGAGAGATTTATCATTCAATCACAACTCAATTCATGTGAATTCTTCTCTCTCTCTCTCTATAGAGTTTTAGTTAGAGAGAGAGAAATGACATAACATAACATAAGCTAAGTTCCAAGAAGAATGTAACTTGTGACTAGAAGAAAGGTTTTATTTATAAAGTGCACAAAAAAGATACAGAAAAATATAAGTTAAAAATTACACCTAAAAAAATTAAAATTACAAGTTAATTTAATTTTTAAATAGAAATGACCAACAATATTGGAATGGTTGTTGATATTAGATAGCTAACTTCAGATTCAATCATGAAGAAAAGTCTAAAGCATTTATTTTTTGACAAAGTTTATTTGTAATGTATTCTTGAGTTTTAAAAGATCATTACAATAAGTAACATGACATACATTTTATGAAAATTTCAACACAGATTTTTTTTTGCATTACAAAAGTATTTTTCACATTTTTTTATAAAAAGCTAATTCATTTCAGAATTCTTAATTATCACTCCTAACAAATATCGTTCTCAAAATTAAACAATTACATTTTAGTCTTTCAAAAGAAATTAAAAACATTAAATGATGTTAACGAACAATTATAAACTGCTTGTAATGTTACATTTTGACTCATATTTGAGTCGGAACGAGTATATTTACACCTACAATACTAAGAAATTAATACTCAATTATTGATTAGATTCTCATTTCTCTGGTTAGAAAATAAAAAACAAAAGATTGGGTCGATTAGAATGATAAAATAGGGTTTTATGACTCTTTCCACAAATAAAACTGAAATGAATAGAAATTCCCTCACTTTGTTCCACGCACGTTGTTCGTTATCTTTTATTTATTTTTTATATGTACATGGAAGCCTCTTAATTTAAAAAAGAAAAGAAAATAATAATGATAACTTTATTTGGGGACACTGTTACTGGCGGCAATTTTACAACCACACCGAGTTTCTGGCGCGTGACGTCGACACCGATTTTCAGAGACTTCATTGGATGACGTGGGGCCCAGTGCTTACGCGCTTTTAGCTTCTCCGACGGCGTGAGGGGCGTTGGAGTGAAAATGTCAGATCTTTGTAAGCTTTTTATAAAGAGAAAAAAAATATATAAAATAGAATCTATAAGTTTATATATTCGCTATTCAATTTTAATGGTTATTCACCGATAAAAATAATTTAAATTAATAATAAATAATATAATGAATATATAAAAAAATTATATTGATAATAAATAAATATTATATTTCTTATAAATAAATATGACATGATAAGAGTTTAATATCTATGTTATATACACTGAATATTATGAATATATATATATATATATATATAAATTCCATAGTTTTTATCTCTGATTATTTATATTAATTTTATTCATGAGTTGATATAACTAATATGGTATAGACAAATTATCAAAAAATACAATCGTGATAAAATATACTAATATTATAAAAATTATTATATTGTGAGCATATTCATATTAAACTTATAGGATAAGAGTTTAATATTCATTGATAATATAATTTTTTTTATAATTAATATTCACTAATTTTTATTATTTTTATCTAATTATTTATAATAATTAACATGAATAATAAATGATGTATATAAAAAAATTATTACTTTCAATTACTTTTTACAGTGTGATTCTTCTCCTTATTTCATGGTAACCAGCACAAAAGGGCACGCTAGCTTTGATACTTGATAGTGGCTGTTAGTTAGGGCAAAAATGTCTACCTCACTTTTACTTCCAAATTCCAAGTAGAGAATAGTAGGTACTAGGTATATTTTCTATTACTTTTAATGGGTGGCCCATGAAAAAATTAGTGGTCAAGGAAAAAGGTAAAATCCAAAAAATTTAACCATCAAAAACTAAGATTTAAATAAAACCAACACTTCCATCTCTTCATTGTTTGTACTTTGTAATATAATTAAGAAAGCAGAATATCTGATGAGTTTGGAGTGAGATTATATCAAACTTGTCTTAAAAAAAATTATATGTCATTCATTGTTTATAAGGATACTCTTATAAGTGACCTAAGATGGTTGGATGAGAAATGAGAATGTAATCTAATTAGACGGAGACAATTTCTTAGTTGGGAATTTGAACTAATCAATTCTCTTTTGCAGGACCTATAAAATTACGCAATACAGAAATATATACAACAGACTAGTGGGTATTGGTTCATGACAAGTCACGTCTTTATTCAATCAAATAAGCTTATAAGTAGGCATACCGAGGGGAACACACTCAAAGCATTAATTTCAATCTCCATTAGACCTCGAAGGCTCCTCTGTAGGTCACCACTTTCATATTGAGACTCTTTCATGACAGGCTACCAATTATGGAAACATTACTTAGAAGGGTAATTATGGTCATCTTGAATCTTCTCAATACATCTTCTCTTCTTGCAGGTTTACCTATTTAATTAGTTTGGCAACTAATATACAATTGGTTGGATCTTTGCATCATACTATCTCTAAAACCAAAAAAATAATTTTACTATTCACATGGATATATGTCAATTAAAAAATGTAGGAAGTTCTCGAATATCAAATGGTTAGCAACAATTTGGTCTATCTCGCTTGCTATGAATGTTATCATCTTCAACTCAACTCAGAAGTCAGTACAAGGGGTGGTAGAGGCAGCATAGGTGGAGTGTTGGCTATGTATCATTGGAAAATGGCATATCAATAATGTCCTACTCAGAATGAGATATCAATCGTCGTACATATCTTATACAATTTTCTTGGCCTCAATTACCTTTACTCCATTGAAGACACTACTTACTTCTTCGAATTTTAATATTCCTTTAAGCTAAATTTTAGATAGTTTAGAACTTTTTTCATTGAAACTAAGTGTACGCATTGTAAGCGATAATCGTTACTCAATTGTGTGTGGTTCTGCAACTCCATGAGTGTATTATCTCTATCATACTTACATTGTATGGATATGAGTAGTTAAGCATCTTTTAGTTGAGGTTGAATGCAGCATGATCTTGATGTAAATAGTTGATTCAATTTTAATCCATGAAGTTTGATTTCATTTGAGTTTTGTCTTTACTTATTGCTTGCATTTTGTATTGATCAACTCTTGGCATGAAATGAGAATATTTGCTTAAGTTACTCTTTGTATTATTCTAGATCTACATTACTCAATAAATAGTGCATTTGCTAAATATAAACTTGTGTTATTTGTCATTATATGCATTTCACTTTTTGGTATCTAGACAAAGAACTAAATTATGATTTTGCAACTCTCAAACTGAATAGTATGTATTACTATACATACAGATATACTTGAATGTTCATAAAACTGAATTTATCATTATAATTACTAGGCATAGATCTATTTTGGATAAAGTGCTACTATAGACCAAAACATTGTCGGCTACTACATTTGAGGTGTTGCATTTGAACTCAACTTGCATTCATGAATCACTAGAGGAGCATGATTTTGTAAGTCGTATTTCTTATCCTTATATATCGAAATTATTAGACATAAGGCTTTCTTGGATAAGTGACTAATTGACTAAGACATTAGTCATACTACATTTATAAATTCATAGATTAGATTTATAAATTCATATGGCCTTCTAAATGGTATGAAACAAATGATCAAGTATGAAACTAAGAGTAGGTGTGAACTTCAACCCCAACTACATTTAATTCATACATTATATTTGAAGTGTTTGTGTCAAACAACCCAAAACAAATTTGAACTTAAAACAATAAACATTTGAAATGCTATAATTTGGCAATTCCCTACCGAGGTGATAAAACTATTTTTCCTATACTTGTTTGCCACACCAAACATGTAAAAATCTTTACTCTTATTTGATAGTTAGTATGGAACCAAACAACCCAGATTCTATCATCATTCAAGGCCAATACATGTCTAATTATGATGTGGAACCAAACAACTCAGATACGGATACCCTTTCTTCAACATTGAACAAAACCTTCTATTATATTTTTCTACCCAAATGTAACATAAGTGTGTGTCATATTTTGAATTGAAAATAATTTAACTTCCCCCCAACCTCATAGTTATTCTATCTTTCCTCTATCCATAAATCTTAAGACATATTCTTATTAATAGTAGCAACTAGCATATGTGAGTATGTGATGTTAACTAGAGTTTACTAGTTTCAATGTTATCATAAAGAAAAAAGTGAGATTGAAAAGTGAGTTTCATATGATATATGGATTGGAATTTGCAAATCATAATTGCAAACACAACACTTTTGGCATTACACGTCAGGGCACGTGGACATGGCTTCTTTCCAGTTTTCTCATGTAGCCACGTGACCTGTGGTGATTCGGTCATGCCAGCAGGTACATGTCTAATTATTGCTGCACCACCTTGGGAGCTACTTCTATTCCCTCTCATCATTGTACTTATATTCGGGGTGAACATGAGTCGGATTAGATCGGGTTAGACTTCTCCCTTATCTAATGTTAAATGTTTGTCGGATCATTTTCTTGAACCTGTATTTGGCTCTAAACCCAAAGCTAACCAGATCTTAAATGTTGATTGGATCAGCCTTTGAATGCGAACATAAACCTAATTAAATATATTACATACTCATTTTAGATAAAGTCTCCTCAGTATTACTTATATAATGAATATGTAATTTGATATATAAAATTAAAGAATCAATTATACTTTCGACTAAATGTGTGTCATTACTTTGTACACAATTGAATAGAGACACATATAAACATAATGAGTAAGTGACCATGAGACAAGATATGACATGTTACATTTGTCCCATACCTATCACTAAATATTGACCTAGTCTAATTTTTGAACTCAAACTCGGCCCTAGACCCGAAGAGACCTGATCCTATTTGGGTCCGATCATGATCGAGCCATAACGTCTGAGCGGGTAGGGTCAAGTTCTGCTCACTCCTAACTTATACAAGTAGATGATTTGTTTGTATGTTTACTTTTAGAGGAAGAAAGAGAATAAAAAATTTGAGAATCATCTCACATTGTATTATATGGCTCCCATGATTTTCTTTTTTCATCTCTTATCCTAAAAAACCAACTCGCAAAAAAAGTATTAATTTCATTGACACAAAGGTCTTACTAATTACGTTCCACTAAACTACGACCTTTTGTCCCCTTGACATTTAAATCATGAAATTAGTGGGATTGAACCAAATCAAACCATAAAACGTGGTTTAATTCGGTTTTATGGCTTAGTTTGATTTTTTTAAGGAACTGTTTAAATCTGGTTAATGGTTTTGGAAATTAGGAATGTTTGAACTGAAATGTATATGAAAGAAATATGGGAATGCTGTTTTTTTTGTTTGAATTCTACGGCCAAATTTGTGGCTTGATTACCAACTGTGTGTATTAAATTATTATATATATTACTATCCCACTGTCTTGATGATGTAGAACCTATATTCAAATGATACTGAGTTTGAAAATAACATATAACATAAATCTATTACCTATATAACAAAGCACTCTTATCACCTTATCATTTGCCACATGTCATCTTTTCCTTCATTTTTCCCTCCTAAATGGTTTCATGGTAATCATATGTACATTTTCATACTATATTTGCTCTTGCTTGATTATAGCAATAATTTAATAAATAATTATTACATTTTTTATGATTACACCTTAAATTGCATTTGAATGTTATTGAGATCCATGACTTTCTCTTTCTCTTCCAACAATCTTTCTCTCTCAACAATCTTATTTTTATTTGGTTTCATATCATTCTTTCATTTCATTCTTTTATTTCATTATGTCTTTTCATTATGGTCATTTTCTTACTCTTCCAATCATCATCTTTAAAGTGCATTTTTTTATTTGTTGTGTAGATCTATTCTTATTTTGTAAATCTGATGTTTAAAGTACATTTTTCATTGATCGTTTTGTTTATTTTGTAGATCTGTTTGAGAGTGCAAAGCGTCAAGGATTGCATTAGCAACGTTTGCCTATGTTTTGATGAAGACAAGGAATTAGCTAAAGCTTGAAGATGGCTCAACAATCAACATGCCGAAGGCTCAAGTGGTGTCTTATTAGACTTATGCTATTATTCTTTATTACCTTTTTAGAAGTCTAAGATGCTTGCCATAGATATTGAGTCTAGGTTAGGTAAACCTAGGTGTGAGTCTAACAAGACTTAATAAAGTAATTAATCCACTAAAATGAGACATCATCTAGAAATATATGATAATTAGGTTCATGCATTTATATACATTGATTTTATGCATTAAATGTATTATATTTTGGAAATCATGTATTGCATGAGCATATATCACATAAGTAGTTTACCATTTAATTATGTATTAAAAATACACTGGTTAATGTGAGTGTTTTTCTGCTGTTTTAACAGCATAACTGAAAAACCGTTTTTGAGAGCCAAATTCTGTTTTGTATAAATACTGGCTTAATTGCATAAACGGCTATGAATAAAGAGAGAGAAAAACACAAAGAAAAAGATATAGATCATCATTGTTAGAATCTATTAAGAAGGTGGGTTTTAGGCTTTGTTTTTCATTGTAATATCCGAGTATTATGTACTCATTCATAACTCAAAGCATTATTGTAAAAGGATTGGGAAAATCCTAGCCGCAGTTAGGTAAGGTGTTCTTCACACAAAGACTTGGAGATCTTGGGATAGAGAGTGATACCTTGGCTGGGGCCGAATCGCATAAGAAAGGTTTTCTTGGGAGGCGGTTTTGGGAAAGGTCAAACCAAGGGTAACATAGTTCTTTGGGTTCTAAGAAGGGAGCGTTCAAGTTTTGTAATTGGAAGCTTGTATGTAACGTACATTATGTTCCATAGTGAAGAAGGAAAATCTCCCAAATCAGAGGGGAGGACTGGATGTAGTTTTGCAGTGGACAACAAAACGAACCACGATAAAATCTCTGTGCAATCTTTTCTATCATTTTCTCTTTTATGTTTCAAGTTGTTTTAATGCGAATCTGGAACTAATATTTTGCATGCTTGTTCCTTGCTATGTTCTTGTTAATCTTGCATGAAAGTATATGTTATATATATGTTTGTGTGCTGGTTAATAACTGTGCAAGTTGCTGTTTTGATCATTCTGTTTCTGTTACTGGTTAATCGATTAAGATCAGTTGTTAATCGATTAACAGGGCATTTTTCAGCAAGTGTGTAAAAACCAGAAAAGTGGAAATTGAGTTCCGCCACACCTATTCAACCCCCCTTCTAGGTGTATTCCGCCACTGATACCTAACACTGTTCTTATTTTTATCATTGATTTTTTGGTTATTTTTCATTGATTTCCTTATTTTGTAGATGTGTTCTCACTGATCTTATTATTTTGTAGATCTATTCTTCCAACATTTATCTTCCTTAGCGTATGTTAAGCAATGGTAACTTCCTCAAGGAATACCAAACCTTCAAAACCTTTGATATGTACTTAATCTCTGTTTATATATACATTCACTTATATTTATTTTTGTTATTAATATATTTATCTCCTCATCTTATCTTACTTTTATCAGTTTTTCTCTTTCTTTGTAGTTTGGTTCTACCTTAAATTTTTTCTGCAGGTTAATTTTCTCTCCATGCATCTCTTATTTTACTTATACATTTTTTATTTAAAGAATCGCCATTTTAATTTTTTTGTTTTGCATATTTCACAAGCACCTAGACCTTATCGTGTCTGAAATAAGATAAGAATCATAGTTAGTTATTGATACCTTCATTTTTTGTTTCATGGTTAGTTATTCACTCACTTGTGGATTTTGTATTTTATTTTCTCTATTCGATGATTTTTAATATATAGTTTGTTTAACACATTCATTTTGGCTCAATATTTGTGCTTTTGGAAATTTTATTTAAACATTATTACCTTATTTTATTATTTGCTTAGAAATTTGTATTATTTGGGCTATCAACAACACAATATAATATCTTTATTCTTTGCTTCTATATTTTTTAGCATCTCCATATATGCAGAAGAATAATATCTTTGTTTTTATTTGATTTACATTTTATTTAAATTATTTATGGTTTCTAAATTTTAGGCATTCCTCCTTATGAAGATAAATTTGCAGAAATGTAACTAATAAATTTTGATTGTGATAACCAATTGATTTGAATTATATTTTGTTTAAATTATATATAATTTACAAATTTTAAACAATGCTCATTATGAATATAAATTGGTATAATTATAAGAAATATAATAGTTAGAATTTTTTGTATGAGTTACAGAAATAGTATCTAAATTTGTGGATCAGTTACAAAATGAAAAAAATCAATTAACAACATAAACCAAGACCTATTACAAAGAACAACTAAATTAAGGAATATATAAGAAATCTTTGTAACAATTATGGAATATATAATATAATTAAGGAGTATATAAAGAATTTATAATTATATTTTACAATTGCAATATTATAATAGTAACAATAACAATAGGAAATATATATTTTTTAAATTATTTATGATTTTCAAATTTTAAGTAATTCTCATTGTGTATATAAATTGGTAGAATTATAACATATGATTCAAAACTCATGAAGAAATATAATAGTTAAAATCTTTGTATCAGTTACAAAAATAGAATATAAATTTTTTAAATTTATATTCTATTTTTAAATAGATCTTGAAACATTCTCATTTAATATCATTAAAGTGCGTTAATATGAGGAATTCAAAATTATTAATAGAATGAACTATGATATTACAATTAATAACGAAATTTGATGATATTTAATTTATTTCATAAAATTAATCATTTTTAATACTAATTAAAAATAAATGTTGATAGTTCCCAAATGCTTCTTTTCCTATAATTAAGAAATTATTGGCATTAATTATGATGATTTAGTTTCTAGTTTAAAATTATGTATTAAAGTTGTTATGAAACTTTGAAAATGTATTTTAAATATAGTAAATGAAATATGTAGTAATTATACATTTAAATAGATTTTAAAATATTTTCAATTAATATCATTTAATCATCTTATTTGTCATCTATCATTCATTGCATATCATTAAAATATTCTTGTGTAAAAATTGCAAGGATGAAAACATATAATCAAGACAATGTTAAAATTTTAAAATATTGTAATAAAAAATTATTAATTGTACATAATTGCTTCAATAAAAAATATATTAACATTAGTCTGTATTAGTTAATGTTATATTATTATTATTTTCTTTACAATTCTCATAACTACGTCATTCCCTATCTAATGACATATATATTTGTTAATTTTGATAATCCACTAGATGTCATAGTTCAAAATACTTATCCAAATCTACAAAATCACTAAAAAAAGAAAAGTTTTTATAAACAAGGAAAATAATTGAATCAACTATTGAAATTATTGATCAAATAAATGAGCATGTTTTGAGTTTAATTCCAAGTAAAAATATTTATAATCCAATTCAATCAGTTATTAAGTTGTTGATGTAAGTATTTTTAAACTTAATAATATTAGGTGATGAAAAAGAACACAACAATTTTAATTCTATTAATATATGTGATGCTAATGAGGGTCAAACATTCAACCTATTAACTCGCCAATTTTTAAACTCATTTGCAATTTTTGATTTTCCATATCATAAAATTAAGTTCTTCCACACTATGATATTGTATATATTTAAACTTTGTCAAGTTGAACAATGAAGGACATTGAATTTTGAACGATATATAAATTTCAAAATAAGAAAATTTTAAGTTCTTTCTTATACTTAGAGAGACAATCCACATGTAATATGTATATTCTTAACCATACGATAAAAAATACTACCCGTGCAAATGTACAGATAACTCTCTAGTTGTTATATATGTTAATGTTATATATGCTACTAAATTATGAATTTTATTGTGATATATTACTCTTATATATGTTACTAGTTGCTATTTGTATTATTAAATTGTTATAAGTTACTAATCGTAGATCGTACTGTTATATATAGGATCATTCATGTTCTTCTTTGTAAATTACATAATTTCTATATATGTTACTAGGAAGTAGTTACGAGTTTCAATTTGTTTGCTCATGTATTTATATTTTCAATTTGTTTGCTCATGTATTTTCAATTTGACGTAGACACAATTGGTTGAACCTCGTACCAAATCCTTTGTGTTATTCTCTTATCTCTATATTTTTTACTATTTGATTGTTCGCTTGTTCCCAACAATTGGTATCAAATGACTCTTAACTCAAGTGTCAAATTCAAGATGGGGAAGTTCGATAGAACCTGTAATTTCGGATTGTGACAAATGAGGGTTAAGGATGTGTTGGCTCAACAATGTCTTATCAAAGGCGCTGCACAAAAATAAATCAGATGGTATGGATCAAGTGGATTGGGAAGAGTTGAAGGAGAAAGTTGCGGAAACCATATGGCTCTATCTATCACATGAGGTGATGTACCATGTTATGGATCTGATGTCACCAACAAATGTATGAGAGACATTGAAGAAGTGATCCATGTCCAAGTATCTTACAAATAAGTTGTATTTGAAATAGAGATTCTATGACATGAAGATGTAGGTGGGTTCTGATTTGCAACATTATCTCAACAATTTCAATCAAGTGATCAATGACTTGCAGAAACTTGATGTGAAGGTTGATAATAAGGACAAAAAAATAATATTATTGTGTTCTTTTCCAAATTCCTATGAACACTTGATGACAATATTGACGTATAAAAAAGACTCAATCAAACTGGATGAGATCACATCTGCAGTTCTGTCACACACTCAAAGAAGACATAATATAGGGGAAAGGTCTTAGAGTGATGGTATATATGTGAAAGGGAGCCAAGTGTGTGGGAGGAGACAAGGTAGAGGATGTTCTACCAAAGGGAAAAGAACAAATTTCGAGGGCAGAATACTAGTAGAGTGCTTTAAGTGCAAACAAACCGAGCATTACAAAAAGGATTGTCCCAATGAATGGAGTTCTAGCTAGCCAGTGGGGAAGATGACGTATCTACATCTGCAAATGTTGCACAAAAAGATGACTCTAGTTACAACAATAAAGTTAATATACTATATGTATCATCAAATCATAGTGTAGATGAGTGGATACTTGACATTGGTTGTTCCCACCATATGACGCCAAACAGAGATTGGTTCACCACATATAGGGTAGGCAATTTTGGTTCCGTGTATCTCGGAAATAATAAATTATGTGGAATTATTGGCATGAGAGAAATCAGAGTTGTGATGGATGACGGTGTAGTGAAGATGTTATGTGAGGTTAGACACATACCAAATTTGAAGAAGAACTTGATTTCTTTGGAGTAATTGTAGGCCAAAAGATTTAGCTATAGAGCTGATGGGGACAGTGATATTCTTCGAGTATGTAAAGATGCTCTGACTGTGATGAAGGATAAGAGGACTACTGGGAACAATTACAAATTCTTAGATAGAGCAATTGTAGGTGGAGTTGCTAGAATGGCTGAAGAGATTTCAGTAAATTCCGACCATGATGCTACAAATTTATGGCACATGCGTTTGGGACATATTAGTGTATGTGGCATGACAGAACTGTACAAAAGAGAACTGTTGAGGGGAGCTAGCAAATGCAAGCTAGATTTGTGCAAGTATTGTGTACTTGGAAAACAAACAAGAGTTAGTTTCAAGGCTGGCCAACATAGGACTCGGGGCATTCTAGACTATATCCACACTGATGTATGGTGACCCACTCAAGAACCATCCCTAGGAGGTTCTAAGTATTTTATTACCTTCGTTGATGACTTTTCTCGCAAGGTTTGGATATATATTTTGAAGCATAAGTCAGAAGTCTTTGCCAAGTTCAAGGTTTGGAAGACAAAGGGAGAAAACCAGACTAGTAGAAAAATCAAATATTTGAGGCCAAACAATGGTATAGAGTACAAAGACTCACAATTTCAGAAGTTCTATGAGGAACATGACATATAGAGGCACTTCTCAGTGAAGAAGATTCCTTAGTAGAATGTTGTTTTAGAGAGGATGAATAGAAATCCTACATAGATGGCCAAATGTATGAGAATGAATGCTAGAATTTCCAATGGATTTTGGGCTGAGACACTTAGTATGATATGATATGTCATCAATAGATCACCACGAGCTTCATTAGATGCTAAAGTTGTAGAAGAAGTATGGACAAGTAACCTAGACAATTATAATATGTTACACATATTTGGTTGTCCTAATTATGTATATGTCCCTAGTGATGAACGATCTAAACTTGATCACAAGTCAAAAAGGTGTATCTTCATTGGATATACCAAAAATGTGAAGAGGTTTAAGTTCTGAGATCCAGTTTCCATAAAAGTGGCATTGATTAGAAATGCAATGTTTGATGAAAATTTCATGCTGAAACAGTCAGTTTTGACAGAGGTGCCCAATGGAGAGACTTTGGGATCAAATATTATTCCAGTGAGCAATGAAATTGTTCAGGTGAATAAAGGCAATGAACCATGCACTAGTTCTAGTCAAGAACATGATGATTCTCAAGTGAAGAGTTCAGGTGTGCATGAATATCAACTTGTTAGAGATAAGGATAAATGTCCTATCCAACCTCTAGAGAGATATGACTTTGAGGATATGGCTTCAGTTGCTCTCCATATCAGTTCAGGAGATCCATGTAGCTTTCAAGAAACTATAAACAACTAGGAGAAAGAACAATGAATGAGTTCCATGATGGAGGAGATTGAGTCTTTATACAAGAACCAAACTTGGGAGCTTATCTCATTGGCTCCAGACAAGGGTGCAGTGGTAGGGGTATAAAAGTTCGGTTTGGTTCGGTTTTTGGTGCATGTTAGGGACCGAACCAAACAAAAACATATGGTTCAGTTTCGTTCAATTAATTGCAAATTTAACTATAAGAACCGAACTGAACCGCTCTTGAATGGTTCGGTTCGGTTCCACAATTTTTCCAATTATTTTTTATAAAAAATCTTACATCAATTGAAAATTCAAAATGTATTACAAGAGGTATTGTTTATCCATAAAACGAAAAACATTACTACTATGATTATAAAAAATTATGAATCATATATAAATGTGTAAAAAAATTGAATCTCATAATTGATTGTTAGTAACATTTATAACAATTATGTAATTGATGGAGAAAAAAGTGAATTATCACATATAATAGTACAATCAACAATATAATTAGTAACATATATATCTATTAATAACATATATAACAATACAATTCATGATTAATAAAATATATAATAGTTATATTTATAACCTTACATTTCACAATTGATAATACATATAACAATATATGATATATGATATTTCAAACTCAATACCACAAAAGTTGGAAAATATGTTCCAAATTATCAAGACACTAGGAAACAATTTAGTAACTAATACATATATAATACTAACTTAATAAAAAATTAGTAACATATATAACACTACAATTCATACAAAATTTGGTAATTTAAGCTAAAAAATTGGTTGAAGAATTTAAACAATAATAGAATATCATTCCCTAGTATCTATTTCTTTAATATGCGGTTCAGTTTGGTTCCAACGGTTCTTAAATTTCTAAAACCATATATCGAACCACATTTTGTGGTTTGGTTGAGTTCCATCAGTTACATGATTTAAACCGGAACCGCTTGCACCCCTAGCAGTTGGGTACGAGTGGGTGTACAAGAGGAAGTCATCACTATCAGAAAAAGAATCGGGAAAGTTCAAGGCTCATCTTGTAGCAAAAGGGTATCCACAGTAGAAGGAATCAACTACAATGATATTTTCTCCTCAATGGTGAGATACACTCCTATTAGGGTATTATTTGTCATGGTAGCCAACCGATATATGCACTTAGAATAGATGGATGTGAAGATTGTCTTTCTCCATGGTGATTTAGAGGAGAAAATTTACTTGACACAACTAGAAGGGTTCAATGCAGCTAGACAGAGTCACTTGGTTTGCAAGTTAAAGATGTCTCTATATGGGTTGAAGCAGTCTCCCAGATAATGGTACAAGCGGGTTGACATTTATATGTTGAAGTTTGGTTACAAGTGCTATGAGTATGATTGTTGTGTTTATGTGAGAAGCCTTGATGATGGTTCTTTTATTTTTCTTCTACTTTATGGTGATGATATGTTGATTGCTTCTAATCATTTGAGTGATATCAATGAGCTGAAATTCATGTTAGGTAAGGAGTTTGACATTAAAGATTTAGGGGCTTCTAGGAAGATTCTTGGGATGGAGATTCACATGGGAGCTAGAAAACTATGGCTCTCATAGTAAAACTATGTTGAAAAGATCTTAGAGAGATTTGATATGAGCAATGCTAAAGTAGTAAGCATTCCATTGGTAAATCACTTCAAGCTTTCCCTATATTAGTGTCCAAAGTCAGATTAAGAGAAGAAGTACATGTCAAACGTTCCATATGCAAATATAGTAAGTTGCTTGATGTATGCTATGGTTTGTACTAGACCGGACTTGGCACAAGTAGTTAGTCAAGTATGTAAGTACATGTCAAAACCAGGGAAGCAACATTGGGAAGGAGTCAAATGAATTTTTCAGATATTTGAAGGGGACTACATGTCTCAATTTCATGTTTGGCAGCCAACATAGTAAGCCTTCAGTTGTTGGTTATGTTGATTCAGACTATGCAGGAGACTTGGATGATAGAAGGTCCACAACAAGGTTTGTCTGTATCCTTGCAGGTGGACCAATTATGTAGAGATCATCAGTTCAGTCTGTTGTTGCTATGTCCACAACTGAAGCAGAATATATGGCAAATGGTGAAGCTTCTAAGGAAGCCCTATGGCTTATGGGGATGGTAAATGAATTAGGCATTGACCAGGTGGAGTTCCGCTGCATTGTGACAGTTAGATTGTTATCTTCTTGGCAAAGAACAAGGTGTATCATGCTAGGACCAAACATATAGATGTGAGATTTCACAAGATCAGAGAATTGGTAGCTTATAAGCACATACTATTAGAGAAGGTCCATACTTCAGAAAATATAGCTTATATGTTAACCAAGCCGGTTACCATGGACAAGTTCAGATATTGCCTGAGCTTAATGAACATTCACCAATGCTGGACTATGGAGCGCCCCTAGCCCAACGACGGAAGATGGAGATTGATGATATTCGATAAGGCCCCTAGCAGTTGGGTACGAGTGGGTGTACAAGAGGAAGTCATCACTATCAGAAAAAGAATCGGGAAAGTTCAAGGCTCATCTTGTAGCAAAAGGGTATCCACAGTAGAAGGAATCAACTACAATGATATTTTCTCCTCAATGGTGAGATACACTCCTATTAGGGTATTATTTGTCATGGTAGCCAACCGATATATGCACTTAGAATAGATGGATGTGAAGATTGTCTTTCTCCATGGTGATTTAGAGGAGAAAATTTACTTGACACAACTAGAAGGGTTCAATGCAGCTAGACAGAGTCACTTGGTTTGCAAGTTAAAGATGTCTCTATATGGGTTGAAGCAGTCTCCCAGATAATGGTACAAGCGGGTTGACATTTATATGTTGAAGTTTGGTTACAAGTGCTATGAGTATGATTGTTGTGTTTATGTGAGAAGCCTTGATGATGGTTCTTTTATTTTTCTTCTACTTTATGTTGATGATATGTTGATTGCTGCTAATCATTTGAGTGATATCAATGAGCTGAAATTCATGTTAGGTAAGGAGTTTGACATTAAAGATTTAGGGGCTTCTAGGAAGATTCTTGGGATGGAGATTCACATGGGAGCTAGAAAACTATGGCTCTCATAGTAAAACTATGTTGAAAAGATCTTAGAGAGATTTGATATGAGCAATGCTAAAGTAGTAAGCATTCCATTGGTAAATCACTTCAAGCTTTCCCTATATTAGTGTCCAAAGTCAGATTAAGAGAAGAAGTACATGTCAAACGTTCCATATGCAAATATAGTAAGTTGCTTGATGTATGCTATGGTTTGTACTAGACCGGACTTGGCACAAGTAGTTAGTCAAGTATGTAAGTACATGTCAAAACCAGGGAAGCAACATTGGGAAGGAGTCAAATGAATTTTTCAGATATTTGAAGGGGACTACATGTCTCAATTTCATGTTTGGCAGCCAACATAGTAAGCCTTCAGTTGTTGGTTATGTTGATTCAGACTATGCAGGAGACTTGGATGATAGAAGGTCCACAACAAGGTTTGTCTGTATCCTTGCAGGTGGACCAATTATGTAGAGATCATCAGTTCAGTCTGTTGTTGCTATGTCCACAACTGAAGCAGAATATATGGCAAATGGTGAAGCTTCTAAGGAAGCCCTATGGCTTATGGGGATGGTAAATGAATTAGGCATTGACCAGGTGGAGTTCCGCTGCATTGTGACAGTTAGATTGTTATCTTCTTGGCAAAGAACAAGGTGTATCATGCTAGGACCAAACATATAGATGTGAGATTTCACAAGATCAGAGAATTGGTAGCTTATAAGCACATACTATTAGAGAAGGTCCATACTTCAGAAAATATAGCTTATATGTTAACCAAGCCGGTTACCATGGACAAGTTCAGATATTGCCTGAGCTTAATGAACATTCACCAATGCTGGACTATGGAGCGCCCCTAGCCCAACGACGGAAGATGGAGATTGATGATATTCGATAAGGTGGAGATTATTGTGCAATGACTCATATTCTCTAGATAACAACAATACAAGTTATAGGTTTGAGCTGATGTAAAGGGGTTGGGGAAGATGGTTATATATTTATGTTATGTATACCTAATGTAACAAGGAGAAAAAATAGCTAAATACATATCCTAATTCTCTAATATATAGTGATAGTCTCTCAATACTCCCAAAGACATTGACATAATTGACTGAACCTCATTACCAAATCTCTTATATTATTATCTTATCTTTACTTTTTTACTATTTAATTGCTCACTTATTCTCTTCACTTCTAATGCAAGTTGATTAGGAGTGACTCAGGTATAAGTCACATCATATCTAAAGTTATGCAAATGTCAATCAACAACAAATTAAACTCATTAAACAAGATAAATCATAAACAAAAATTCATAATAAATCACAGAACTAAATTTTAAAGGGAAAGAAAAATGTATACACTAATAATATAAAACTTTTTCATAGTTATTGTATCATTTACTATTCATTTTTAATTATCGTTGACTTTTAAATAAAAATAATGCAAATGAATGGTAGATAATATACTAACTGTGTATAAATCTTTAAACTGTCACTTTATAGATATTTACTCAATTCTGAATATAAGATAATGTTAGAATTTATCTTGGATGGAACTTATCATCCACATATTACCCCCAACATCCAATGAGGGGACCAAATTCATTTCATATCACTAATGAATAATCTGTAAGGTCGTGATAATGGAAGCAAAATCAACTTTGGTGCTCATGGATGCAATTTTAATCAACGTGCGTGACACTCTTTGGCTCTTGGTTTGTTAACATGAATGAATAATGCACAGGACACTGGTCTTTACCGTCTCTAATCAATCCACTACTAGTCCTATGGTCTTTACAGTTAGATATATGATTATGTGCAAAAAAAGAAATTGGAAACGAATAATACACATAATTAATGTAGCAGAAAAATTAAAGATGAAATTGATGCACCATTGAAGTGATACATCAGTTAATTATTATGGATAATTTAGAGGCCTTATAAATAGATTGACCCATATACATAATGTTTTAATGTTTTTGTCAAGTTGTCATCAAAGATACATGGAAGTCAATTTTAAATTTATTTAAAGTGTCATATAGATTAGTTATAGGTAATCTAAATTTCTTATAAGTAGATGTGGTGCATGCCATGTTTGCTTATTGTGGATTGTCTTTATATTTTGGCTCATTGTTTGTTGATATTCCGCATTCACATTCTTTGTATAACATATATTGGTCCCTAATTCAATCCTATTTTTGGGATGGAAATCATGTGAGACCTTTGTCCATTTCAACCAGTCCACATGCAAGAAATTGAGGTGGCAATTCTTCAATATGACAATATGCAAACCATTTTTTGGATATTTCAATTATTCATATTTAAAAAAAAACCACAAGAGGGGGAATATTGCCATAATATTCAGAAGTTTCAAGACATTGAACCAGGATTAGGCTGTAGTACTATTTCTTCTTCTTAACAAACATGGAGTACTACTACATCAATTTATCTCTCACACAACTTTCTTTTAGAATTCTTTAAATCTTATAAGTTTGTATTAAAATTTATTTTGGACCCCTAATAAAAAAAATATATGTAAGACATTGTCAAGTTGAAACTTCTGACTCTAGATTTGGATATAGATTATAATAATGTCCTAATTCAAAAATTGATTACGAAATATGGAGTTAAAAAGGAAATGAGCAGGCTCATGCTGATAGTGGGTAGTAAACAAGCATCATGCAGTTTATGAGGCCCAAAGAAATTAAAGACACTTGATATTTGAGGAGCAAAACTGAACCAAAAAGACTTTTTGTGAGGAAATTGAAGGCTTAATAACCCTTAAAATATGCAATATGGTCAAGGTTTGGATCATTCAGAGAAAAAGGTCCATATTCCTACAACACCATCATCCCTGGATAATGGAATCTTGCCATGAATACTATAGATCAATGTTTCCCCTTTTAATGAACAAAATAATGGTTATGGTATGTTACTTCAACATACATGTTAAGGCAGACTATTGATATGTATGTGACCTAAATGATAGGTATAGCGTGGAGGGTATGGTGCCTTGAAATGTATCTATCAAAATACCAATTTGGTACAAAGATTGGTAAATAAGTAGATTTAATTCTTGGAAATAAGAAATTTTAAATTTAATCCCAACTTATAAAATATTAGTCAATCTAGTGGTCATTACAACATTAGTTTTTTATTGGAGATCAAAATTGTCACTTTTGTACTCCAAGAAATCAAAGTTGAATGATGATGTTAATCTTAGATGTCAAATTGATGTTCACAAATGTAGGACAATATTGTTGAACACTATTAAAAAGGACCTAAGGCATGTTGGAGATGTTGTTCTTAAGTATCTATTTGTGTGCGAGAATGACTTCCAAAGACTTGACGTGTCTATCTCACTAGGGTAACATCATTATATTGTTTTATAATGTAGTCCAAGAATAATGAGAAGGGATTAAAAGGAAAAAATTAGGTCCTTTAAAGAAAAGAACGAAAAATATAGTTTTTATTTTTAAATTAAATGAAATATATAATATTTACAAAAAAAAAATAAGTTTTTTTGTATTAATAATAGCAAGGAAAGTTTTATACTAGCTAATTTATCACTTAATTCCTTTGCTTTTAATTTTTCAAATATAGCAGAAAATTATTAAAAACTAAAAATGCACCCTCTTTTCTTGTCTATCTTAAGTAATGATATGAAGACCTATTCACTGAAATTGCAAATGATCCTAGTTCATATTCTTAATTGAAAAAGGGTTGGATCATGAAAAACTTTTCTCCACAAATGTTAAACATGGTGAAATCGGAATAACTTAGGAGGTGAATCATATAATTTAATTAAAATTAGGAGAAACAGAGAACAATACTCTAATATATATGTTACCTTATTCCTGTCTAAAAAATGAGAAATATCACTTTCATATAATTATACATAATTAATAATTATATAATTATACATAATTATTAATTATATAATTATAGATTTATGCATACTATTTACAAATATATTTTGAATTTAAAATATTATTTCTTTATTTATATTATATTGTTCATATTTTTTATAGTCTTTACAAGTAGATTTATAATAATCATCTTTGACAGAATATTTATCTTTTGGTAAATGGTTTATTGAATAATAACTTTTGATATTATTTTATATAATAATATTATCTTCTTTTCACTTTTACTAAATTTATCATAAATTATGTGGACAAAGTATTATCTTATTTTTATACTTTTATCACCAACTATATATGGATATTATTACTACTAGTAGTGACAAATAATTTGTGTATGCCGGCTCATATTCTAATTTTATAATGTCAAGTATTCAAGTTTTATATATTTTGTTTTAGAGATTTAGATTATCTTTTTTGTATTGAATGTATTTTATACTGTATTTTTTATTGGGTGTACTATATAATGTCAAGTATTCAAGGTGAGAGAGAATGTTAATATGTTAGCGGTAGTCATATATGATTATATAGTTTTTGTAGAAATTAAAAAGTGTTAAGGGCAAAATAGGAAATTAAAATTACACCATGGTAGTAGTTATTTCAAGTTTTGGTTTTATATATAGTATAGAAGTATAGATAAAATTATACTTTATATATCTACTATATTATTATTATTATATATAGGAAGTAACCCAAGTAAGAACAATTATTATTATAAGATATAAAAATAATTAATATAGACTATCAAATATTATTTAAACAATCAAGAATAAAAGAAACAATCATCTGACCAATAACTTTTAATCATAATCATTCATGTATTATTGTAAGATCTAATTTATGGTTCTCACATTTTTAAATGTATATATATATATATTTATTTATTTATTTCTGAATACATAATTTTATCCACCCAAAAGTGGAATATGACCAAAAATTAATTTTACAAAAGTCAATGATTTTTTAAATGAATACATTTTACCTATTTTAATAGTTATCATGGATTTAAATGAATTAATTCAATTGATTATTAAGATTTATTTGTTGATTTAAATTATAAATTATATTAGTTGTTAAGAGTTATGTATCAACTTAAAAAATAATAAATTCAATCAATTGTCAAAAGTTATTTTGATATAGAAATAAATAAATTCAATCACTTTTTGAAAGAGAGTTATTAATTCTAATTAATATTCTTTTTAAAAGTGACATATTTCCTTTCACGATGCCCTATATTTTCAATAGTAAATATACCTCATAGCATAGTTATTAAAACCGTATCGTACCGGCCGGTTCAACCGGAAAATCGGTGAACCGGGCCTCTAACCGGTACGATACAGGTGTTGAACCGGCCAAGTATCAAAACTGGTCAAAAACCGGTCAAAACCGGTGAACCGACCGGTATTTTACTAAATCGGCCGATTTAAGCACATATTTTTTTTTTAAAAAAAAAAAACTTAAAAACTTAAAAATTCATTACAAGGTGACACATCTTTCCAACCATTCTTCAACCCCTTCAAGACACATACTTCCAAGACATACTTATATTACACATTTTGGTTCCTAACGTGACAATTGTGTAATCCTAGAGTACCGTCTGAAGATAGGATTTAGTAGAAAAGTATAATATTCATATGAGACAACTTTGACTCATTGGTGTTAAATGTTAAAACTCCAAATTTATTTGTTTTGTAGAATGAGTTGTGAACTTATGTCATTTATTTATATTTTGCGGTTGTTAAGTGATACTTTTGGTTTGAAATATGTTTTTTAATTTAGACTTTGAATTTGTTAAAGACTTAAAGTTGGTTATTTATGTGAATTATAAATATTGATTATAAATTTGAGCTACCTATTTGGAATTTTTTTTGTTATAGGTTTATATATATATATAAATATAAGTAGGTATGTCCGGTTTAACCGGCATGCGATTTAATTACAGAACCACTGGTTGAACCACTGTACCATTATACCAGTACCCTGACCGGTTTGATAACCGGTACGGTTTTAACAACACTGCCTCATAGCCCCTATTTGAAGCACACACGAGAAAACACCAAAAGACCTAATTTTCTACTTACACATTCATCAAAGTTAACCTAATTCTCTATCAAAAATCTTGTAGCCATTGCACATTAGAGATAATGAGATGCGTACTTAGTCACCAATGTCTAGTCTCACATTGATTTGTGGATTTTGGCCATCTATTGGTCATACTGTCAATCTTATGTTTCATTGGTGTGTGGGTCAGTGTCAATCTTGACTTTTAATTATGTTGTTTATGAGGTCCTTTTCTTCCATTCTTTTTTACTCTATCTTACATATTTTACTTTTTATATTTTATTACATTATTCATTAAATTTATTTATTTATCACTTTAAATATGTGTATGATTCATTTCTTAATACTTATTTACTTTATTTTTATTTATTTAATAATAAATAATAAATAATAATAAAAATATTATTAAATGTATCCAATAAAATAATAATATAATGATTTGTAATGTTGATAAAATAATTATTGATATTTTCTATTAAATAACTCATGATAATTTGTTTATAAAAAATATATTTTTAATAACAAATAATAGAATAATCCCTTTTTTATACTTATGGCTAATCATTCAACATAAACAACAACAAAGACGGAAGAATGATCATGATTTCACTTCTTTTCTTCTCATCATCTTTCATAGATTATGATCACTTCTATTTGTTAAAATTTATTTTTTAATGAACTAAAAATAAATAATAAATATATATAGTTTTATAAATGGTTAATTGAAATAATAATAATAATAAAGATAATAAATATTTAGTTTAATGGTAAATAACCAATCCAGATTTAAATAAATATTGAATATTTTCTTGGTTAATTTTAAAATTATAAAAAGTACAAAAAATAATCATATTAAGGAAATAGTAAAGGTGATGAGTACTAACTTTTTTTCCTCAAATCATTTTTCGAATAGTTATTAAGGAAATAGCAATATGTTATTTTTGTTCCTTAAAACAATTAAAATATATACAACTAAATGCAAATCTTAATTTTATATTGCACATAAATATACATAGAAGAAAGGTAAACTATTGTTAGATATAAAAATAAAAAATATATTTTTCACTTCTATAATGAATTAAAATCTAATTTAAAAAATAAACAAACCAGTCTTAAGTATAAAATAAGTCTATGCATCTAGCTAATGTGCTGTTTTAGTATGAGCTAATGAGTTGTTAATACATTTTTATATGTAATTGATTCTTGCATGTAGATTTCTAATTAAAAGATCAACACCTTCCAAAAGTGTGCAAAAGAGAATTTTCTATAATATTTTGTTTCCACCTAATTTTTGGTAATCATTCGTTACACGACATATGAAGAGGGAGCGGAAAATTACCCTCTCTTGCTAATGACTTTTAGTTCATCACTACAATGTATAGCACTCCCACCTTTATTTTTTATATATAATCTCAGGCTCCCTCCTTTATTTTTTTATCATATAATTTATAGATTTTATATAGTACTCCCACCTCACAGTTTCTTCTTTAAACATCAGTCTAATATCTTTCATTCTTTTATAATGTTTCTTCTCTCTTTAGTCTTACTCTCAAGTCCACAAATCAAAATTCTATACAAAATCATCCAAATAAACAATTATAAATTCCAAAACAATGGTTTCCCTCCCTTTTTATATATTTTATATTTTGTCTTCTTCGATACTCAACAAAATAGCACCCCTCAATTCTATGTTCTAGTATACCACCTCTTGTTTATTTTCACCAACTAAGTAAGTTCCCTATATTTAATTTTCTTATTCCCTTAACATGGCTAAAATGCTTCTTAGGTTTTAAATAAACTTCAAATATTTTAATATATATATATAACCCACGTAAGGTTAAGTTATTATTATTACTATTATTATTATTTAGGTTGATTATATTTAAGAATTTGAAAGATTGCAATATTTCTATAGATAAAATTGGGTTTTATAAAAGTTGATTTCGTTTTTGTTGGAGAATTGAGTAAGAAAGAAGAAGTAAAGTGAAGAAGAATGAGGTAGAAGATTGAAAGAAATTGAATCAATGAATAATGCATATACTTCAAACTATCACAAGCTAATATACTACTTTCTATAATAAGATTAACTAACTTTAACCACTTGCTATATCTAGAAGCTACAAACTAACTCAACTAACTCTAATGATTACAATTATTAACACCCCTCTTAATCAAAGAGTTACCCTTTTACAAGATATAGCAACAAAACAACTACACAACCTTATCACCAAAGCTATGTACATTCAACATATCTCTAAACCTCTTAAACTTGTCAACCTTGAGAGCCTTTGTCAAATATCAGCTTTTTGCAAATCTGTTGAACAATGCACCATCTTAACCCTTCCCTTTCCAACTTGATCTCTTAGAAAGTGGAACATTGTGTCAATGTGTTTACTCCTTCTATGGCTAACAAGATTCTTTGCTAAGTTTATGGCTGATTGATTGTCCACCCTTAGCTCGAAGTCCTCAAACTCTCCATAACTCAATTATGTCATCAAGTGTATCAGCCATAGACCTTGGCATGTGGCATTGCAGGCTGCAATGTATTCTGCTTCACAAGTTGAGAGAGCAACCACATCTTGCTTCCTTGAATTCCATGACACAGGTGCACCAAAGATGGTGAATACATACCCTGAGGTGCTTCTCCTATCCTCTTTATCTCCACACCAATCAGAATCTGAAAAACCAACAAATCCTGATTCATTCTTCTGGTTCTGCTTTGGAAACAGAACACCATAGTTTGGTGTTCCCTTTAAGTATCTGAGGATCCTCTTTGCTGCTACCAAGTGTGATTGAGTAGGGCATGCCATGTACCTGCTTATCACTCCTACTCCATAGGTTATTTCGGGTCTGCTATGGCAGATAAATCTAAGACATCCAACCATCTGTCTGTAGAGAGTTGCATCTGCAAGCATTTCAGGCTCTGCTTCACTTGGTTTCTGATTTCCTTCTACTGGCACTGATGCAGGCTTGAAATTCATCATCTTAAATCTTTCTAGTACATCAACAACATACTTTCTCTGGTGCATTATGATTCCTCTTGGTGTCTTGAGGAACTCTATGCCAAGGAAGTAGGCTAGCTCTCCTAGATCAGTCATTTCAAATTCTGATTTGAGTTCTCCTTTTAGCTTCAAGATCTCAGCCTCATTGCTTCCTGTAATCACCAAGTCATCTACATAAAGGCAAATTAGAGTTAGTTCACCTGTGCTAGTCAGATTGACATAAACACCATGTTCTACTCTGCATTTGGTGAAGCCAATTGATGTTAGGAATGAATCAATTCTCTTGTTCCAAGCTCTTGGAGCTTGCTTCAGTCCATACAGTGCCTTTTTCAATCTCAGCACATTTGTTCTATCTGCTGATGTCTCAAATCCAGGGGGTTGGGTAATGTATACCTCTTCCTCTAGAAGTCCATTGAGAAAGGCACTATTGACATCTAGTTGCCATTGTTTCCAATCATTCCAGCTTGCTAAGGCCACAATAAGTCTAACTGTTTCAAACCTAGCAACTGGTGCAAAAACTTCATCATAGTCATAGCCTTCCTTTTGCATGAAACCCTTTGCTACAAGCCTTGCTTTGTGCTTAGCAATGCTTCCATCTGGTCTCAGTTTGACTTTGTACACCCATTTCACAGCAATAGGCTTCTTTCCAGCAGGTAATTCTGCTTCTTCCCATGTGTCATTCCTTTTGATGGACTTGAGTTCTTCATTCATTGCATCACACCAAACATCTTTTTTGGACTGCCTCATTGAAACTGATTGACTCAACCTCACCTAGGAGTGCCAAGTGAACTAGGTCTCCTTCATCTGTGATCACATCATCTGAGAACATTTCAAATTCACTGAGCCTTAGTGGTAGATGTCTTGTTCTGGTTGGTCTGCACTAAGCATCTCTGATCACCTGATTATGTGATTCAGGTTCTAAGACTTCTGCAGTGTCATGATCTTCTTGCAGAGGAAACAGGGTAAGTATCATGTTGTGCTCAAATTTCTTTAGAGATTCATTCCAAGAGCTCAACTCATCAAAGTAGACATCTCTGCTTATTTGCTTGGTGATAGGATTCAAGAGTTTGTATGACCCTGTTGAGTGGTATCCAACATGGATCATTAGTTCACTCTTATCATCCAACTTCTTCCTTAATTGGTCAGGAATGTGTTTATAACACACTGATCCAAACACTCTTAGGTGCCCTACTGATTGTTTCTTTCCAGTCCAGGCCTCTTCTGGAACTCGATTGATCAGTGCTTTAGTTGGACATCTATTCAGAACATATGTTGCTGTCATCATAGCTTCACCCCAAAGATTAAGAGGTAGGCTTTTGCATTTCAGCATGCATCTCACCATATTCATGATAGTTCTGTTTGTTCTCTCAACTACACCATTGTGTTGTGGTGTGTAAGGGGTAGTAACCTCATGAATCATGCCATGTGCTTCACAGAAAGATTCAAGCTCTCTTGAGGTGAATTCACCACCTCCATCAGTTCTAAGGATCCTTAGTTGCTTCCATAATTGCTTTTCTGCTAGAGCTTTGAACTTCTTCAGGTTCTCAAACACTTCACTTTTGGCCTTGATGAGATAAGTCCACATTTTCCTGCTGAAATCATCAACAAAAGACACAAAGTATTTGTTTCCACCTAGTGAGGGGACCTCAAAAGGTCCACACACATCAGAATACACAATATGTAGTATATCTAAGGCTCTTGTTTGAGTATGCTTACCAAATGTAGACCTGGTTTGTTTGCTAATCAAGCAGCTGTCACATGCTAAGTTTTAAGACTTGATTTCTGGCAACCCAATGACCAAATCTTTGATGCTTAACAGTTTGAGATCTTTGTAGTTGAGATGACCATATCTCAAATGTCAGAGCAAATATTCATTTGAGGCTGCTTCTGCATTGAGACACTCAGAGTCTCTAATTCCAAGCTGAATTTGGAAAGTTCTGTTGCTTGATAAAGGAGCTTGTAGGATTCTTCTTTTCATGTTGTCTAGGACCTCCATAACTCCATTGTTTAGCCTCATAGTGAAGCCTTTTTCATGCAGTTGTCCTAGACTTATGAGATATGTCCTCATTTTAGGAACAAGAAACACATCTGTGATGTAAGCTCTCTTGCCATTCTCCAATTTGAGAGGAATATCTCCCATTCCTTCAGTGATCACCACTCTGTTATCTGCAAATTTGACCTTGCTTCTCTTGCTTGGATCAAAGTGCACAAGCCACTCTTTATGCCCAGTCATGTGATTAGAGCAGCCAGAGTCCAAGTACCAAGTGTCACTTCTTCTTGTTGTGCAATCTGTTGTCATCATAAACTGCACAACTTCCTCATCAGATTCATTAATCTCTTCTTTGGCAAGGTGTGCTTCTGAATCTTGCCTCCTCTGATTCTGATTCTTGCTAGGAGCTAGGCACTCATTTGAGTAGTGCCCGAATTTGTCACAGTTGAAGCATCTGACCCTTTTCTTATCAAACTTCTTCTTCAATCCTTTAAGATGTTTGTAGTCATTCCTTTTTTATTGTTCTGGTTGCTCAACCTTGTTCGTATAGTAATTTTTCGAGTTGCTCTTCTATTCACCATACTTTTGTTGATTCTTGGTTGAGTTCCTAGCAAGAAATGCTCCNTCCATTCCTTGTAGTTTGTGCCTGTAGAGCTTGATGTGAGGATTTATCTGCTATCCTCTCATTAAGCCTCTGCTCATGAGCTTCAAGTGATCCTTGAAGCTCCTCAACCTTCATGTTCTCCACTCTTCCTGATTCTTCTATGGCTATCACTACATCATCAAACCTTGGAGTTACTGACCTTAGCACTTTTTCTACAATGATTGTATCCTCCATCTTTTCACCACATGCTTTCATAACATTGATGTGTGTGATCAATCTTGTGAAGAAATCAGCAATTCCTTCACCTTCTTCCATCTACATGAGTTCATACTGCCTTCTCAAGGTTTGTAGACGAAATTTCTTTAGCTGAGCTGCTTCTGCATAGTGCTTTTCTAGCACATCCCATGCTTCCTTTGTTGTTGCAGATCCTGCAATCTTTTCAAAATGAGCATTGTCTACAACTTGATGGAGAAGACATATTGCCTTGCAGTCTTGTTTCTTGTTCTGTTTGTGTGCATTCCTTTGAGCTTCGGTGGCTCCTTCTTCCAAGGTTGGCAGCCCCTCTTCCACGATGTCAGCAACATCTTGATAGCCAAGTATTGCCTTCACTTGTATGCACCATCTACTCCAGTTTTTGCCATCTAACACAGGAAGAGTTGTGACATAATTCCCTATTGTTTGTGCCATTTTCTTCTTACAGCGGAAAGCTTTGTTGGTCCTATCAAGGCTCTTGATGCCAAATGTTGGAGAATTGAGTAAGAAAGATGAAGGAAAGTGAAGAAGAATGAGGTAGAAGATTGAAAGAAATTGAATCAATGAATAATGCATATACTTCAAACTATCACAAGCTAATATCCTACTTTCTATAACAAGATTAACTAACTTTAACCACTTGCTATATCTAGAAGCTACAAACTAACTCAACTAACTCTAATGATTACAATTATTAACAGTTTTATGTCATTCTTATGTGATGTGTTAAACTATGTGTTTGTTTGAAATGTTTATGGTTTGATTCTTGTTTCATGAAGTGATAATGCTTACTCAAGTAAATGTCACTTGTGATATTAATGAACTTTTTTTTCCACTTGACCCACATGTCATCATTTTATTAAACAATAATCAACCCACAATCAATACTAACAAATTCAAATACTTTAAACACTATAACCCAGACATAAAAAATATCATTTTGAAAACTAGTTTGAAATATAAAAGCATTCTAATATTTCAAAGTTATTAAAAAAAATAACCAATATAAAAATTAATAATAAATTTGAATTCACCCTTATATCACAACATTTGAGCTACATTAAAATAATAAGAAAAATAAATAAGGGTAGCTTACTTGGTGAATGCAAACAAGGTGTATTATACTAGGAGAGAAAACTCATAAAAGGTAGCTTACATGGTGAACGCAAACAAGGTGTATTATTGACTTTGTCCAAAGAGTTGGACTAATGTAGTTTTTATGTTGCCATGTATTCAAGAAGACAAAATCAAAGTAATATAAAAAATGAAGCCATTGATTGGAGTGCCTAGTTGTTTAGTTGGACGATTGTTGTATGGAACTTTAAGTCATGAGATTAAGAGTAAATAATGAGCAGAGAATAAAGAGTATAAAAAAGAGAGAGATTAGGCCAAGGTTTATAGGATTTATATCAGGTATGAGTAATATATAAAGAAGATATATGAAGAAGGAAGGCAAGTGAAGTAATTATCTTGAAGAGAAAACGTAGGAAATGTGAAAGTTTTTCTTTGCAATGAGATATAAGAATTTAGAATTAGTAGGTGTTGTAGCTTTTAATTAGGGAGTCGTTAAAATATCTGCAACAAGTATTTATAAAAATAATTTATGGGTGGTAACAAATATTTTGATAACCATATGCGAGTACCCATATATTTATAAAATTACTTTTTAATTAAATATTATATATATTATACTTTTTATATTATTTTATAGTTATATATTATCTATTTTATTATTAGTTTATAATGAATTTAGTGATAAAAATATAATAATATATTTTGGGATGTATGTAAATTTTATTATTCATGTAATAATTATTTTATATGTGTATTGATTATTACAAAATATATAAATATATATTAAAACATAAAAACTCGTTAGATATCCGCGTAGACTCGTTACACGCATGAGTAGCTATAAATATTACATATGATTACAGGAAAACACTACTCATATCCATTTCACCCCTTTGTCATCTCCACTTTTAATTTGTTCACGAGATATTTGGTACTTATATAATATGGAAAATATAATTAGAAAAATAATATAATAATAATTATACAACATAATAATATATAAGATAGTAAGCTAATATATTATAATATATAATATAATAATAGTAATTAATACATATAAATAATAAGATAATTGTTCTATAAGTAACATAAAAGACAAAAAGGTTACGAAATAAGATAAGAAAATGGAGCCACTTACTCCAAAAGTAAGTGGAAAAAATTACTCAACATCTTAATCATTCATTCAATAGAAATCTAATGGTTAAGATTCAATCACTAATTCAAACTATTAGATATTTCTAGAATGAATTATTAAGATTTGGAGTAGTTTGTTTCACTTACTCCTAAAGTAAGTGGATCCCTCCCATAACATAATATCATTAACATAACTTATGATAAAATTATTATTCAAACTAAAAGTAAACATAGAAAATAATATTATAATTAGAATGATATCACCATTGAAACCATCTACCAAAATTTAAATATTCATAAAGATGTAATTTTAAATTTAGATGAACTCCAAAAATTAAGAATAGTTTAATAATGTAATATAATATAATATCATTTCTATTTCAAAATATACTATTAAATAATATTTTTGACACAAAAACTCATCTCGTAGACGATATAAATTTAGTGGCTGAAAGATGACCAATAAAATAAGGTTTTCTACAATAAAGAAAAACATAAATTTCTTTGATAATTACTAGGACTAAATGTTCTTAAAAAAAAGAGTATTTATTTTAGACAAATCTAAAAATGCAAATCAAACTTTTACATCATCAACAAATAATTGATTAAATTAAAAGTTATTTGATATACAAGAAGTTACATGAAAAGTAAGTGAATAGAATCATATAAATGCGTTTAGTGACTAGTCTGGAGCAGAGTTACACTAAACATTGTCATGGATTATAGTCTTATTCAAAGTATCACATTATAACTTTTTCCTTGAATCTAACAGTCATAATTTCACTTTCATAGTCTACACAATTTGTTGGTTAGCCACTTTGGCAGAGCTGAAAATGATATCATTCTTTGGATGTCAGATTGACACTACGCCATAATCGATATTTAACAACGTACATTCAAAAACGCTTATGTGTTGAACGCTGTTAAATTAAAGGCGGAAGAGAATTATCAGCGCTTATTGAAGCAAGCGTTATTAAATGTGTTATCTTTAACCGTGTTTATTGAAGCAAGCGCTGTTAAATGTCATATTTCATATATTTAACAACACTTCTTCAATAAGTGCTGTTAAATGTGTTATCTTTAACATCACTTATTAAAGAAAACGATGTTAAATGTGTTATCTTTAACAATGCTTATTAAATAAAGCGCTGTTAAAGATCATACTTCATATATTTAACAACACTTCTTCAATAAGCACGATTAAAGGTCTTCATATATTTAACAACACTTCTTTAATAAGAGTTATTAAACATTTGTTTTATAGAGCGAGAATCTTTTCAAATTCAAAAACAAAACCTCACACAATAATACACATATCACTCAGTTTATTATTTCTCTTACTTTTTTTCTTCTCCATAAGTTACATTTTTTTCTCTTTTGTTTTTAGTTTCTCTCTTCGAGCAAGTTATCGATTTTTGATTTTTCTCTTCAAGCATAAGGTAAATCGTTATCTTATTTTAGTTTATTTCTTTCTTTCTTCACTAATAGTGTGATCTTTATTTGTTGTGAAGTTATGCAGCTATGACGTTCTAGGTTTTTGGATATGTTCACTAGTTTAGAACATATGGTTTGCGTACAATGGTAATTTTTTTTCCTCAATTTCTGTTAATTTTGTACTTTTTCATAACTTTTGTAATTTGTTTAGAGATGCCATTTTTTATCTGTATTTGCAGCTTGCATTGATCATTGAGGAACACAAGAACACTATGTAAGGACTTGCACATTGGAGGAGAAAGAATGAACAATTTGCGTAAGATCTCATTACTCATATGTTATTTTATAAAATTGGAATCTATTAAGGTTGAATGTAACTGAAGTCATTGGCGATCTGAAAAATCTATTGTAAATGTGGTGGAGTTGGACATGCTTGTCATGTCTTTGATAGAATGTTTGGGAGAGATAGTCTTATTTAGAAAGTAAACATTTAACAGCGCTTGCTTCAGTGAGCGTTGTTAAATGTCTACTTTCTACAACACTTCAAAAAACGCTATTAAATATAACCTTATGTACTACTACGCTCACATAGAAAGTGCCACAAAAGTGCTGTTAAATGACAATTTTAAGTGTAGTGTGACCATATTGCTAATAGCCAGATAATGCTCTAGAACTTCCAATACTTTTTTGTTGATTAATAGGACTATGTACATTATGAAATGCCTTATTTTGGAGATATCAATTTTAAAATTAAGCCAATTGTAGATCTTCTCTCAAAGTAGATATGTGAAGGTAGTCTCTCCTTGTAATTGTGTAATTCTTCTCCTTAACAAAGCTTCCATTGTTGGTAACTGGTATATCGACATTTTGGTGTATAAAATCAACCAACAGTGTCCCAAACAAGTAAAGGGTAAGAGGTTTGTCATATTCACAGAGACTTGCTAAATCTAGTCTTTTAACAATTAGGTCATTATCCTAAGTTGGTTTCAAAAGAGTTTTTGTGATGTTTGTTTGTAAAGTATAAAATTACTATAACTAAAAGTGCAGGAATTTAGATATATATGTGATTGATCTCCTATTTATTTTGCATAACTTGGAAAATAATAAAGCAAACAATTTAATAATGAATCTTACATAATGATGGACCTCAATACCACTAAAAGTTAATGTTTTAGTCAATTTAGCGGCTCATGCAATAAAATTTTGTATCTAGTAACTTTACACACAGGTTAAGAATTATGATTCACATAACACACCACTATGTCTAATAATCTATGCATGTGAAGTTGAGTGAAGTGCACACCTCAATTGTATTAGTCACCAATATGTATTGGTCTATGCTTACACTTTATTAAACTAGCTCTATGTCTAGCAACTAGATTAATGAAATTAAGCTATATCAATTGTCAAGCATGCCTCAATGTCTAGTAGTTCATGTCGACAAGTTTGAGAGTTTTTCGATACTTATATGAATCTATATCTAGCAATCACATAAACACAATGTGATAGCGTAAACTACGTATAACATTATACAAAAAAAGATGAATGATATGTTTTGGGCTACTGAACCAAAATTTCTTCGCTAATGCATTTCCTACATCATACTTAGCAAATTGTCATTCACAAAATAAACATTAGGCATGTCAAAGTAATTCATGAAAATGAATACTTCAATTCGTTCAAAAATCAATTCCGAATGTCATATCGAATTTGTAACGCCCCGAAAATCATTTCATATTTAATATATTTAATCTCTTAGAAATATGGGTAAATATTCTTTCCTTTTTTTTTCTTATTTTATGTAACCTATAACTTACAAATCATTTTCACTTTTACCTTATTCCATTTTCAAGACGTCACATTTTCAAATCTTGCGGAAATAAAATTCTTAATACATTGAAGATAATGAAATGGACACAATTCTTTTATGAATACTTCTCATTAATAATTTTTTTAATAAATACAGAATTATTTACAAGGCAAAATCTAATCATTGTTACAAATAAAAAAACTGAAAATACAAAGAAAATAATGTCGGGGCATTGGCATTACAAAAAGTACCTCACACAGGTTCCTATCACAACAAAACAAAAGAGAAACCTCCTAAACTGGAGGTGCACTGGAAGCCTCGCTAGGGTCTTCCTCCACCTCCGAGTCAGAAGAGATCTCAATGACCTCAACTGAATCTTCTAAGCAGATAAGCTCTAAACAGTCTCCGTTGTCTTATTCCTCCTCCACTTTATCTGCTCCCCAATCCATCGAGGGGTCCGGGGTGTACCCCCTTGGCATGGCCCCATCTGTCTCTCTTGCGCCGATCGAAGAATATCATGTATGCAATGCGATGCATGAGTCCACCATCCTTACTCCTTTATCCTCCCAATAACTATTCGGAAATAACCGAGAGTACAGTTCCCATAATAAGCCAATTTGATCGCACCAAAATTATTCCTCGCAGGGATATATGATCGATCTGTTCCAACGAAACTGTCCATTTCAGGACGGTGTCGTATCAAACACTTTCTGGGCATCCCTCTCACCAATCCTGATTGCAAAGAGGGGTTGTCAGAGATCGTCTAGTTTGTGTTGTGAGCACTGTCTGATCCAACAGAATACCTCATCCAGGAATACATGGGACTCGTCTCACCTAGACTCTCCCTCAAGATTTTGATGACAAATCACTGCCATCAACACCGTCCCTCTTAACATCTCAGGGCTCATTCATCTCCCGTACATTTCCTCTCCACTACTTCATTTTTGACCATGGATATCCACCCTAACCAAAATTAGAAAATTATGTCTTTTAATCCATCTTTTCTATCGATTTGCCCTTCCTAAGACATCTCCCATCGGGAACGCTTCTAGTGGGTCCCGATCTTAACATATAAAAAAAAAGAGAATAATTTCGGCACTAGTACGAACCATCGTTGAATTATCTTGGACGACTCTCAACTCAAGTATCTTATGGTCAAACGATCTTTCTGCATGGGCACAACATAATACTTCTCAGCACCACTGCGAACCATCGCTGAATCATCCTAGATGACTCCTCTAGCCACGCCTCTTACGGTCAAACGATCTCGCTGCGTGGGCATAATATCACACCCTCGAGCCTCGCCTTTAACAAAGCAATTCCTTACTTTTATTACTTTCAAGAATTTCATATAGTTATTTACCTTTACAACTTCTTGATGATGAATATGCCATTAGGCTCTTGTATAAATGAGATTTATCGTTCAGACAACATAAAAAGAAGTTATGTTTGTATGGAGCCCTCTCGGCTGTCTCGCTCAAATGAGGGCACATCCATTTTTGAGGCATTTGTGGCTTAAGCGAGAGTTGTCTCGCTTAAGCGAGAAAACAATCAGTTCTCTTGGTGCCTATTTTAGCTCAAGCGAGAGCTGTCTCGCCCCAAGCTAAAACACTTGTTTTCTCTATACACTTCTCGCTCATGCGGAAGTTGTCTTGCTCAAGCGGGAGCTGTCTCGCTCAAGCGAGAAGAGCCTGAATATCATTTTAATTACTTTTCTCAAGGAAAATATTTCTCATTTATATCACATGTTTTTAAACCTTGAATTTAACAATTATCACATACATATCATTCCTATAATAATCATTCAAACATTATAATTCAAGAGTAAATATGGTACTTGCATATATAAAATATGACATAAATTAGTATAGGAAATATTGTTGTAGTTAATCCAAACAAACAGGAAATTGATTAAGTACAAGCTTTCTTAATACCCAAGGCAACTCCAAACTTGTGAGGGAGTTTGGAGGTCCTGATGCATATTCGGACACTACTGCGTCACGATGTTTTCTCCCTCACCTGAGTGTGTCGGGTCGTTAGTTTCTCTGTTTGCGGGTGAGCTTACTTGATCTGATCTCCTCTCGAACTCCTCATTACGCCAAAATAACGTTAA
>NC_032028.1:18159863-18207594 GCF_001865875.1 Lupinus angustifolius | reverse complement strand
AAGATAAAACTTCCGATTTAAAATGAATTTAATTGCTTTCTTCCATCTGATTCAAGGTTGAATATCCTTGAATCATCATTTGTCATTGAAAGTCTTACAATCAAATAACACTTTTTAAAGTAAGATTTTCAATAAAACTTATACCGGAATTATGTCGTAATCCGTGGATATACACCAGGCTAGTTCCCAGGAAAGAGAGGTGGGTCGTAAAGACACCCTTAAATACCAAATCTTTCCTTAGGTAGAACCTTTCTAGACATGTATTCACACTTCATTACATTTTTCTGATAGTTCGTAAATCTTATTTTTTGTAAGTAAAACATTTTTACTAAAACTAACCTTTTAAAATAAGATCATTAAGCTAGACTTATCATTTTTAAAGTAAGTCAATTTAAACAAAATCAATAATTTTAAATCAATACTTTTTAAGTAAATCTTACCATTTTAAAGTAAGTTCAATTAACTATGATTCAACATTTTTAAATCATTTTACCATATAAGACTTCATAACACTTTAAGTTTATAAAGTCAAAACTTTTAGGTAAATCTCATTATTTCAAGTATACTACTAAAACAAATTTTCATGAACATCTTAACACCTCCTAATTTTTTAGGAAAAAACCTCAAGGGTTAGTAAGTGTTAATTTCATAGTCATGAAAATAAATCCTAAGGTAAGACTTTCTACTACTTTAATATCCAAAACTTCATAACACTTTAAGTTTATGAAGTCAAGACTTTAATAAATAATATTTTATCCCAAATTATTATTTTAACTTGGAAATCAAAGAGTAAAATATGCTAAACCACTTTTAAAACATAATACTTTCTAAAAATGAAACATTTTTAACAACAACTCATCAACATCATAAACTTTCATGAATAAAATACAAAATTTTTCCTAAACACATTAAAGGTTCATTTGATGTTAAAATTATCACCTTTCAACATATTCAAATACTAACAATAATTTCTAATATTTCCAAACAAATAACTCATAACCTTGTCCAAAGATATAGTTTTTCCATCTAAGAACAAGGAAGAAATTTCAAGATTTACAAAAGTCAAAAACTACATAAAGGTTCATATGATTTTATTATCATCCCCTTTAGTTATGCCTTCATAAAATACTTAAAGAACAAATATAAACTCTACTTTATGAACAACATAATAAAAGCTCATAACTTTAGACTAGAATAATAAAAGTATGAGAAGAAGATGAAGAAGAGAAAATAAAAGACTATCTTAGTAGATTTAGACTAGCATATGTGATGTGTCTAATGGTGGTGGAGTAAGAGGATTTGTTGAGTGATTTAGGGCTTTTGAAAGCTTTTGCATTACTTGTGTAACTAGTACGTGGCTCATGAAATGATTACTTCCAACTTTATTGATCTGGTGTAATTTTCCGATAAACGTCGTGTCCGAACATTTTTGGATAATTTCGTCCAGAAATATACAATATCCCGATTTAGGACATTTCCCTAAAACGTCGAAACTTGAATTTCGAGGTGAAAAATATCTAGAGATGAGTTATGGACAAATTTGGTGTCTATTTTGACTAGCAATAATATTTTGAAGCCAATGGCGAAATCGAAATTCGATTCCGAGTTATGGAACTCAAAACATGGGCGAAAACTCGATAAAACGACCCGAAATCGTCTTAGAAACTTTTACTCTCCACAAATCTTGAAAAAATAGGGAAAGTAAGAAAATGATAATACAAGACTAAAACTCAACTGAGGTTTAGCCTAAAACATTACTCATTAATTTCTATAATTAATCAATTAATACTAATTACTTAATTAAAAGTGCTCTGAAAAACACGGTATTACAAAATTAATATTACAATCAACCCAAACAAGTTAGTAATCCTAGCTAATCATTTGCATCCAAACTAAGATAAAGAATAATGCAAAAAATTATAATTTACGGAGAAGTGATACCTTCTCCATGACCTACAACAACTCCACCAGTCATACTTTCTCATATTTACATCTCATTGCCAACACGTAATATTCTAAAGACTAAGAAATATGGGAGTCATCTAAAGGTAACCGAGATTCAATTAGGAACTAAAATCTTTGTTACTGTCCTAAGGATACACCTCCTAATATATCTAGTATCTCTCTTTTGCTTTTTTGATCTATTTCCAATAATTTGAACTTTGGTGTTTGCACTTGGCGTAGAGGCGATATGCCTCTTTGTCTGGCCTGACTATTCATCTGGGCAAATTGTGCTTAGTGCGCCTTCTTTGTTTAGTGTGGGTTGTGGTGAGTGCCCTTCTTGCTCCGAATATTACTCAAAAAATATTGCTCAAAAGTGAGTAATTTTTTTTTGAATAATGTAATATAAAATTATTTTCCTTATATTTGTTTCCTTTTCGGGACATAACTTTAAGTAACATAAATTGCGGAAAATCAATAACCGTTACCTAATGGTAACCAAAATAACTCAACAAATATTTGAATAATTCTTCAGCGAAAGAGCGTGTTACGTTAGTACAAAATACAAGGTGGAATAAAATCTTCCCCTAAACATAAACTATACAAAATAAGTTGAGTCATTCAGTATATCAAGAGTACCCTACACATATACCCTACTTAAAAAGCAAAACATAAATGTAAATGACTTCTAACGGCTAGCTCTAGCGTCCACGGGTGCGGTAGAACACTCGCTCGGATCCTCCTCCATCTCGGAATCAGAGGAGAGGTCTACTACCTCGATAGAGTCCTCTATGCAGATTAACTCCACATAATCCTCCTCTTCAGCTTCCAGCTCCTCCTCGGCCTCCATTTCCTCCTCCAGGTCATAGGACAAATTTTGTAGCCTAATCCCCATTCTCACATCTTCCTAAGGTTCGGGCATGGTTCGCCAAGCGGCTCTCCTCCATGGTGGAGAACTGATCACATCGTTCCAACTCCGACGCCTCATAGATGGCCCCTCAGTAGCTGGTCCGTGAGGAGTCACAGACTGAGTAGATGATATGGCAGGTGTCGCTCTCTGATTGGGCAAAGTGAAGGAAGCCTCCAAGTCCGCATGATGGGATGGGAAGTGCATTGTGGAGCCATCACAAACCATCTCCAACTCTAAGGCATAAGGGCCTGTGTAGGTGTATTGATCTCCATCAATCCTCCATGCCCCCTCTTAGAACATCGAGAATCGGTAGCTCTGAATCCTCGCTGAACGGTCCATCTGAACAAGAACGTGAACCGAAGACAAGTAGAAAGAAAAGGGAGTAAGACATATTATTCATTGAAGGCGTGGAATTACACAGAATATCACATCCAGACACACACACACATAATATACACAATATATATCACATACATGAATGCAAATGATGAAGGATGTTATAACTCAAACCATGAGGATCAATATCCACGAGCTCAATGTATGAATGTTATGTTTATTTCATTCATTCTTACACCAATATCCTCCCAATAAACTATTCGGAAATAACCGAGAGTACATGTCCCATAACAAGCCGATTTGAACGCACTAAATTATTCCTCCAAGGATATATGATCGATCTATTCCAAAAGAACTATCTATTTCAAGACGGTGTCGTATCAAACACTTTGTGGGAATCCCTCTCATCGATCCTGATTGCAAAGAGGGGTTGTCAGAGATTGTCTAATTTCCGCTGTGAGAATTGTCCTATCCAACAGAATACCTCATCCAGGAATATAATGGACTCATCTCACCTAGACTCTCCCTCAATACTTTGCTAACGTGTCACTTCCATCGCCATCCCTCTCAACATCGTGGGGCTCATTCGTCTCTCGTGAATTTCCTCTGCACTACTTCATTATTCATAATGAGTGAGCACACTAACCGATGTTAGCCGATTAAATCTTTTAATCATTCTTTTATATCATCGGCCCAATCTAAGACAACTCCCAAAGGAATGCCTCTTGTGGGACGCAATCTTACATCATCACATAATAGAGGAATAACATCCTTATCACAATGAACCATCGTTGAATTACCCTGGACAGCCACATGGCCAAGCCTCTTACGGTCAGACGACCTAACTACATGGTATCATGTAATCCTTTTTGGGCATTGCCCTAGTCACGACATCAACATCGAAAACCTTGCCCTAACAAGGCATAAGAACAATGGTAACTGTATAAGTTTGTTGATTTGAGCACCAGACTCCTCACTTGAGCCACGGTCTCTCCCAAGTATTGAATACACTTCTCACCCAAGCTAGGGCTATTTCCTAAGCAATCAATCAATCAAAACAATCAAAATTATTGTCTGTCGCGAGAGACTGTCGCTCAAGTGACAAATTCATCAAAACAGACACAATTATCTGCCTCGCTCCTATCCAAGCGAGGGACTCCCGCTAAGGAGACAAATCTTCTAAAAACTGGCTGAAATCATTGTATGGTCCTCGCCTGGGCACCAAAACCACATAGAACAGGCCAAGCATGCTGCATGGCCCTCGCCCAGGCAAGAACCACTCGCTCACGCGAGAGTGGCTCGCCCAGGCAACGCTGGTCTAGTGGCTAGGACCACACCCTCGACCTTTTGGACTACCAGATCGAATATCTATGCTAATTTTGATACCTACGCGTTTTAGTTTTTCGAGTGATGTTACTTTGTGGTTAACTACCATATTACTTGACATTTTAATCTATCTTATGGCATACAACTTAAGAAATTATTCATACTTAATCCAGGCATGCAAATATTTGATTAAGTACGAGTTTCTTAATACACAAAAATAACTCCAAACTTTTGAGATAGTTTAGGAGATCTAGGTGTCATATTCGGACATCACTTTGTCATGATGCATTCTCCCTCACCTTAGGTTGTTGAGCTATTGATTCCCTTTATATGAATGGTTAGGTTGTCCAACTTTGAAACTAAACTCAAAAACAAATTAGTGATTTGCGAGTTAAATTTTTACATGATAACCTTAAGATAAATACATTGTTTTAACCTATTTATGAACTCAATCGCTTTCATCCACCCGGTCCAATATTCATATTCTTGAACCATATTTTATCTTCGAAAGTCTTCTTCATGATTTCCATCGTTTGCAAGGTAAGATTTTAATAAAGTTTATACTTTTATCACCGTATAAATTTACACTTTTATGGAGACTTTTTAGGTTATATTCACCACTTTGAGGTAAGTTTCTTAATCAAAGTTTATACTTTTAAATCAATATCTCTTAAATTGACCGTACCACTTTAAAGCAAGTCATCTCAAGTAGATTCCACATTTTGTATAATAGTTTTCCATGGTCATTTCAACACATTCTTGGTAGTGTTGATCTCATACTTAAAACAATCTTTTAAATCAAAATTTCTTAAGTTAAACTTACCACTTTAAAGTAAGCTTATCTTAACAATGTCCATACTATAACTAATATACCATCCAATACTTCATAACACTTTAAGTTTATAAAGTCAAGACTTTTATAAGTCATCTTTTATCTCAAATTATTACTTGAACTTGGAAGTTAAAGAATATCATTTACTAATCAAACCCTTAACACATAATACTTTAAAACAACATTTTTTCACAAAAACTCGTCCTTTTTCTTATTATGGTTCTTTAGTGTTGATAATACATTCATTATGCATTACTAACAACACTAATTTACACTTTCAAAAACACTCAACCCATAAACATTTTGGGTTTCGAAGATAGAAACTAAATTTTTCCTAAACACAATAGGCCACGATATTTAGACCTAATGCCAAGGAAAATTTTGATTTTCCAACTTATCATTAAACACATTAAAGGTTCCATTGATTTCAAAATCATCACCTTTAAAACACATTCAAACACCAACATTAAATCTTCTAGCATTAAAACAAAAATATACTATTCTAAACTTGACCAAGGCTATGGTTTTTCAAGCGAAAAACAAGTGACAAGATTCAAACTTTACATAGTTCAAAACTCTTAAAGGTTCCTTTGATTTCATAATCATACACTTTCACTAAAATCAACAAAATTCACACTTTTAAACACTAAAAACAGCCACATGAACAACAAAGAGTTCATGGTTTCAAAAACAACTTTCCAAGTTCAAGAAAGCACATATTTAGAGTTTTGAGCATAAGAAGAGTTAGGAAGATTATTAGAAAATTTCAAAGGTTGAAAATGTTCATAACATATGTATAAACATCTTACTAAAATTTTATAAACATCTAATGGTTAGATCTTAGGAGATGAAGAAATCAAAAATGAAGAACTACCTTGAAGTTCTTAGAAATTCAAAAGTGAAAAAGAGTGAAAATGCCAAGGGTTTTTCTCCAAGCTAGGAGTTGGTTTTTAAGGACAAGAAATCAGATTTGGGAAGAGGAAAGACCAAAGGTTTTTCAAAAAGTGGATTGTGTAAGACGTAGATGAATGATTTAAGGGATTTTGTGTAAGATATGTGTACTTTTGTTTATTTGACAAACAAGCTTCACTCATGAACGTGATTTGACCTCTTCGGAAAACCATTCGCAATTAAACCATGTCCGAGTATTATCGGTCAATACTCGGCCGGATATTAAAAATTTCCCGATTTCGGTTTACGGTTAGAACTTCGAAACACGAAATTCAGAGTGAAAAATATTTAGAAATGCGTTCTAGACGAACTTGAGGTCTATCTTGACTCAAAATAATATTTTGAAGCCAATGGCGCAATCGGAATTCGATTCCGACAGCAGCTCAAAATCTTTTCGTCACAGAAAATTACGAAAATTACGAAAATTTACCAAAATAGGAAATCATAAAAAAGGATTATCACTCAACTAAAGTTTAGCCTAAATCAATACCGATTAATTTCTAAAATTAATCGTTGGTAAAATAAATAATTAATAAAACATATACAGAAAATTCATGGTGTTACAGACCAATCTTTGCATGTTTTTCCCTTCTAATGCCCTAAAATATTATGAGAACTCAATTCAAATGATTAGTGCAAATATTCATCAAATTATCAATTATGAATGTATAAAGCAAGTTTTAAGAATTAAAAGGTGTTAAATTAGCCTAGTGAATTAAGATGATTTTCACACCTAACAATAACATATTTTGGAATAGTCTCCATGCGAGTATAATGACCTTCAATGGGGCTTTAAACTCCCACAATAGTTTGAAGATATTGTATTCATATTCTTGATTCTTCACTAGTCTAAGAACAACCTTGTAAGCTGATTTGGCAGGGTATTAATAGATTATTCCAGGAGCCAATCCCAACTATCTTATGTGTCTCTCATGTAACCTATTATAAAACTTGCATCATATTATCAATTAATTCAAATTCGCAAACAATATGATGTCTTTTCCAAGTTAATGACTACCTCCAAACTCCACCCGATCAACTTCCTAAGTCAGATATGTGTGCTCCATTCCTACGCTTAAGTTATAAAGTCTATTATACCTAATCTCAAGCTTTTCGGAGTCTAACCAATTATCATGCTAGAATCTAGTGGTCTTCCCATTCCCTAATCTCCTCTGAACACCTCATTAGAATTATTGATGTAGTTTATAATGAATCAAAAATAGTGAATAGACATTGATTCTTACACTATTTGGATTTGTTTTCACAATATACCATATTTTGTTTGACTTAATTACAATCGTCATCATTTTTTGTTTAAGAAATTATATTTATCTCTCTTGTAGGAGTAATCATAATGTATGTATATAATTATAAGTGATTTGTGTAGATTTAAAAAAATATGAATAATTTATATACTTTCACTAAAACTTAAGGAATTTAAATGTTATTTACTCTTTAATTTATTATGCCCACGAAGTGTCTCAAATGATTATCCAAGACTATCCTCTTTTTAAGTAAATTAAGAGATCAAAAAGTTAATATTTTTTTGGTACAATAAAAAACTTAATATAATATATCAACAAAAAATTTCCTTTCCAAATACACAATTAGAGATTGATTAGGAAGGTCAATTTTCTGCTGACTATGGTAATCTCTTTCGTCCTTAATATTTATTTCACTTACGTCAATTCAAGATAATAATAAATATTAAAAGAACAAGTTTAAAAAACATTTTTCTATTAAACGTGCTTAAAAATGCAAATAGAGAATCTCATTTTATTCATGGCCCATGCTACGTGGCAGTGCTGGAAATCCACCTAGGGGCACGTATATATCTTAACTAGGTTTATCATTTTTTATTTGAACCTAGAAAAGATATATAACATTGCAATAATACGCTAAAGTATAATGGAAAAATAAGTTGCACTACTCAAATCCATCACCCCCTCCCTCATGACTCAAGTAGATTTTGTTCAAACTTTATACAACAATCTACATAATAATAACATAAATTCAAAAACTGGTAGTAATAAAAAAAACACTTCAACTATGTCTAGTGAACTTAATTTCTTCTTAATTTCACCCTCTCATCATAATCATTAATGTCCAAAATCACTTTTTTTTAAGGTTCAATGAAAATGGTTTTGTTCAGGCCATGGCCAAAAATTCTGTTGCTCATCAATGTTGTGAAAGATGTTGGTGAAGCTTTCTTCTTGAAGATCTGATCTTGATGAACATTGTAGGAGCTGAGTTATACTTGTTGGCTTTAGAGAATTGGGTAGAAGATTTTTAGCATTCTGACAAGATACTGGGCTGTTCATAACTGGTGTTCTTGAAAGGTCCAAATTAATATTTGAACTGTTATCACTTCTATTGCTCCAAGAACCTTGATCAGTTTCTTTCTTGAAGCTAATTGTTCCAGTTTCAAAGCAATCTGTACTCTTTAGAGCTTGTAACTGCAAACACCACAAAGTAATTATAAAACCAAAATAGTTTATTACACTAACTATCTTTCCGCTTGTGAAGGTAAAACTGTGTGTATCTACTTTCTTCAAACCCTAACAAGTGATCGCATTACACTAACAACTCTAAGGGTTAATTAAATTACACAGGACAAATTCTAATTTAAAACATTACACTAACATTCATGAAGAAGTGAGTTTAACATAATGAGGGGGAGATTTATTTAGTCATGACAAAATAAATTGAGATCATCTAATATGAGATGAATGAAGATTCATAATTATTTAAATTAAAAACAAATAAAAATCTGAATCCTTAAAAGTTTATTTATATTATATGTTAGTATGTTTATTGGATATTAGACCCTCGGAGAGTGTGTGGACTTTAGGAAAAATATGTTGTATAATTTTACTAAATGTATGAAAAAGTTGTTACTGTTACTTTTATGCATGACAAGACTAAGCTTAAGTAAGATAAAATGCAATAATAACATTGTCTTTTTTTATAGTAACTCGGAATCTAATGATAAAACAGTATCAAATTGAAAAGGAAAACAAACATTGCTATCAATATGCAGTTCTGAGTTTTCTGACACTGTCATATTGACTGATCACAAGAATGGCCAACTAACAATCAAGCATAAAGCTAATGACCGAATCATCCCTTTAGAAAGCCACTAACACATGTTGGATCAATAATAAGCTCATAACTCAATCAATGAAATAAAGTTTTGTGATGACTAAAAAAAGAAGAAAAAGAAAGAGGGTCATCTTATAACTAGGATAATGCTATTTTGAAAATTAATGCTTAACAACTTTTAATTGTTCAGTGATTTTTAGAATTTTATAAGATAGTTTTGAAGATAAAAGATGAAAAATAAATTAGAGATAAGTGTAGTTTGATTTATTATAAGAGAAGTTTTTCAATTATAGTTATATATAACACCACTATATAACTAAGCCAAAATAAGGGTTAGGTTTCTTTCTTCAAACACCAAAATATTTATCAATCTATATCATTTAGCTGTCAGAAGGAGTATAGGACCAAAATGGCTAATAGAACCTTCATTAGTAGGAAAACTTCTTGTGCATTGATATAATTTGCTCACAAATTATAGCAAACTGAATTCAAAGTCAATAAGATGAAAATAATAATTAATTCAGAGAAATAAAGAGATATTTAAAAGAAAAATCAAAGGAATTTCTAACAATAATAAATTCCATTCTTTTTCTTTATGGCAGATCCAAGCATTCCAAGAACAATCATTGAGTCATAATATTACATGGTTATCTTGAATATTTGGAATAAAGTTTCTTAAAGTGAATAAGTAAATGTGTGTCCACTTTAATTTTAAAAAGTTTTCATAAAAACCTTAATTTAATAAAATGTATAAAGATACTTTATATTATGTAGAGATTTGAATCTACACTAATACTATATATTATGTAGTTCTACCAAAAGAGCTGACTCTTATTTCAAAGGTAAATTTACTTTAGGAAAGTTTTTCCTGATATTAGAATCAAGATCAAGAGAAAACATTTAACTGTAGTACTTGTATTAATCCCAATGACCCTACCCTAAGTCTAAGTTCTCCTTTTCCAAATCCATTATTAGTGTCATCATGAAAGTGACATAGTATTGAAAAATTCAATGATCCAATTAGGTACTAGTACTACTATTACCTCTCCATGTAGTTTCTGGTTCTGAGCCTTAAGGTTATCATTATCAGCTTTGAGAGCTTCAAACTGCTTCTTGAGTACTTCATATTCCCTCTCAAGTTGCTTTGTTTTCCATCTTGCTCTTCTGTTTTGGAACCATATAGCAACTTGTCTTGGTTGAAGGCTTAAAGCTTTAGCAAGTTGCATTTTCCTTTCAGGTTCAAGCTTGTTCCCTATCTCAAAACTCTTCTCAAGTGCCTTCACTTGTTCCAAGTTGAGCCTCTTCTTCTTCTCCCCAAGCTGAGATCCATCATCTGATAATTCATCATCTCCATGCACTTCATCACACTGCTTGTTCTCTATGCCTGAAAATGACATGGATCGGTTCATCCTGAAAGCTGCACCATCCCATGCAATAACAAACACAAAAATCTGTGAATATTTTAATAAATTAAGATATTATATATTCAAAAGGTTCTAAATCATGGTTCCAATTGCAACCAATACACTCTGCTATATAGTATCAAAACTCATCAAACTTAGAACACTTAAAAAAGATAAATTAAGAGATGAATTGTGTTGTGTGTGTAAAAGTGTGAGACCTTGATGAAAGTGATGTGGTGGCAATGAGGGGTAAGAGTTATTGAGATTTGGAGTTGAATGGAGGTTGTCATGATGATCTTCATGATGGGTTTGAAACATGAAAGTGTGAGAAGGTGGGAAAGCCATGATGATAGTAAAAGAATGAGAAGAAGAACAAGAAGAAGAGTGGAAGATAAGATAGTGATATTGTTATTGTTGTTATCATTCATATGCAAAGTTTTAGTTTGGTGGATCTTTTATGTCTCACTCTCAAACTATTTCTCTCCTTTTCTACACTGATATAAGAAGAGAGAGAGAGAGGGTAGTGAAGAAGATCAAAGAAGGGGTTTGGCTCTCACTCTCATGGTTGACAGAGTTTTCAGAAAGAGGGATGGTGATGATGATAGGTACAGAGAGTGAAAGACAGCGATTTTTAGGTTGAGATACAGACAGCAACAGAAGAGAGAGAAATAATAAAATAATAATAATAAGAGTAAAAATTTGTGTTATAATATAAAGAAAACGTTAGTCCAATAGTGTATAATTTTACTAGATATTATAAGTTAAAATGTTAAATATTTAATCTAAAGAAAAACATTTATTAAAAATGATAGTTATATATGCTGAAATTAATTAATTCATTGTTCATAGGGTGATGAATAGTCTTAGTTGAAGTAACAAAATATATTGGAACTTTGCTGGACCCATCATCTGATATATATGGATTCCTTCACTTTCTCTTTCCTACTTTGCTGCAGTGTAATTAGATTATATGATAATATGTATAATCTGTGTAATATTTCATATATAATTTTCTGAACTTTGTGTAATGTATCATATATAATTTTGATGTATATCATTTGCTTTAATTGTTTTTTATGTTAGATTTATCAATGGAGCCAAGCAGAGTTGGTGAATTGTTGATTGTTTTAACCATAATGTGAGGAGTTGAATCGATGTTTTTTGTTTTGGAAAACATTTTGAAGGTAAAGGCTTAATTTATTGTGGTAATGCTTACTCTCGAAAAAAATAGTATTCGGCCATCATATACACCAAAAATGTGTTACCTATCAAAGTACATATTAACTTGTATGATAAGTGAAATGTCATAAACAAATCTTAGGTATAAAAAATATAAATTAAGCCAATTATGAAAAGGTAGCACGTATATATAACTATATGCACCAAATTATCGATAAGTTCAAGTGTACAAATGTTTTGTACATAATATGTATATATGTATACAGTGCATTATGGATAAGTTCAAATTGATATAAAAATAAAAAATCAGTTAAAACTCAATGATTCGAGAATGAAATTTGGGGCCACAAAATAGGATTAGTGGCCTTTTATTGCTAAGCATATGTTGGAAATGGGAGATAAGGATCATGCAAGACTACTTTCATCAATTCCTGTGCTCATCAAAGGAACAAGCAAGCAAACCCAAAAGGTTGGTTTCTGTGGAGAGATCTAGATATTACTTGGATATACTATAGCTTATACATGCACTATTATTTAAATATTTAATATTGCTTTAAAATTTCAAATTAATATTTGAAAACTAACAATTTTTTATATTTTTTGTATAATCAATGATATTCTCTTACTCTGCTATGGGTAAGAAATTAATCTCTATCATGATATATTGTCCTTCTTAACAAATTTAGTCATAGAATTGAATTGTTGACCTTCTAATTCGAGCCGGGTAAAACTATTATGATATAAAAGTTTGATCCATTAATTAGTTAATGCAACTTTATCCCATAAAATTAAAAAAAAATAATTTGAGTTGATTAGGTGAGAAAGACTATTTTCACAGACCTGAAAATGATTAAAAGATGCAAGGCCACTATTTCATATACATATTTGACAAATTTTAATTAAGTTGGAATCTTTCCACTACTGTATGTTCCAAAAATATATTTAATTAAAAGAAACAAAGAAAAGAAAAAAGCAAGTTGATCCCAAGGTAACTAACTTGTTAGGCCATGCATGTGTGACGAGGAAACCTGGCAGGCATGGCAACATGAAAAATCCAGAATCCAAGGAGAATTATAATAATATACAATTTTGAAAATACAAGTCTCAAGCAATCATTTAAAAAATATTTAATCAGTTATGAAACTTGCACTTCTAATTAAATTAATTAATGTGCGAGCCTGGCATTTGCTGGATATATTTGGCCATTTTCTGTTAAACATATACACTTGGATTTTGGAATATAATCACTCCTGTACAATTATTTCATTGGGCATGAAATGGTAAATATAGATTAAATCTTAAATTCTTACATTTCATCTAATCCTTTCACTGAATATGAAATAGTATTTAAGGTATACATTTGGTCCTGATGTTGATTTATCCCATAATCCTTAGCATAACCAATATATTATTTATCCCATAATAGTACTTAGAGACCTTGGAAAAAAACACTATTTCTTGTTAGACATAGTTGGCCTTGGATTACAATACCCCACTTAGTTTCTTGGATAAAAAACCCTTAATTATTGCTATGTGATATTGGAGAAAAGAAGAATATGGATATTCATGGATTGAATCAAAGCAATGGCATCTTCTTGTGCTGCACTATTAGTATTTTCTTCTCCACAATTAGTAAACATGGGTAGAGTGTTATCTCCATTCACCATTTTAAGGGATGAAAGGGGTAAAAGGATAATTGATTGGATTCTACATATACATATAACAAATGTAAGGAATAACTTTTATAATTTGATTAGTTCAATATAATAAACTTTGATTATTTAATTACTATTTAATAATTCATTAATTATATTTAACATCATATAATGGGAGAGTGCAAATTATTCTTCAATTGTTAAAGTTGTTAGTTGATTTCGGTTTGTTAGTTGTAATATTGTTTTTGTTAATCAATTAAGAGTTTAATTAATCGATTAACTAACTGGTATATAAAAGGTGATTCCCTTATTCCTTGAAATTCAATTCATTCATTTTCAGTAATGAGAAATATCAATTCTTTAAGCTTTCTTTCTCATTCTCTTTTCTCATCTTTCTTGTTTCATCAAGAAGATTCAAGCATGTCTCCTACCATTTTAACATGGTATCAGAGCTAATTATTTGTCTTTGATTGATTGCTTCCGCTTATCATTCTTCAATTCCAAGATTCAACCTTATCACCCAATACATCCTTTATCACCTTGCAGAGACCTTCAAACTTTTCCTCAAGTTCTTCCAGTTGCTTCTTTTCACCTTCAGTCTCTTCGAGTGGAAATAATGGTCTACTTCCAAATGAAAGTTCAAAGAATGTTCCACCATTTGCATCCACTAGCAATGCTACAATGTAGATTGATCGTGCTTCTGGAAAGATTGGTTCTTTGCAATTGTAATTTGTTTCTGAATGGATATACAAGATATCTCCCCCTGGCCAAGATATCTTCTCTACACGTTCTTTGGTTCTATGACTCGGAACAATAATTATGTTCTTTTAATATGATCAAAGCAATATGATGCTACTGCAAGAACTTGTTATCTTTGTCAAGAAGGGGAAGTCCAACAACTTGAAGAAGATAGGGAAGACCAAGAACAATATCAAGAAACAAGAATACTATGCAACACTGTGTGCCCAACCATGCACAGTGGCCGATCATCAAATTAAGGAAGCTATATCACATTCTTTCATCTATTACCCTCAATTATTTATCATTTCTTTATTACTCTAGTTTCTTTACCCCCTCTCTCTCATTAAACACACAATATTCTAGTGTGTAATTTTTTCTCATAGAAGCAACATATAAGGATCAAGATTAAAGTCTATCTCTTTTCTCTCTTTCATCTGTTATGATTGGTTTGCTTCTGTCAAATAGATGGTTAAGCATCAGGTGAAATTGCTTCTGCCAAATGGTGGTTAATAAGCATCAGTATTGTTTCACGTTCAGATTTCAAGACTGGGAGACGAAGATTCGCTCACCAGCAAGAGGATGTATTAGAGTATATCATCGTATTCAACACAATTATTTCAAGCTTGGAATGCTTGATACATTCCAGCTTGCGAGGGAATGTTAAAATAATTGAGCTTTCATTATCGGTTAGTTAATTTGGTTAGGGTAGTTAGTGTTTTTTTCCCTTTATATAGATGATTCAATGTAACTTTTGAATTTAATTCAATAACATTTTCTCATTCTTTCTTGTTCATCAAGAATCTCTCTTATTCATGCCTACAACCATTTTATGTATGATGTCAAATACTTGTTTTTTACTAAATATATAAAGAAGATATTATTAAGAGATCAATTGTACACGGTTCATTTATTTCTCCTCTTGAAAACAAATTAATCTTGGATTATCTATTAAAAATAAATTTATTATGTAAAAAGAAAATTGATTTGAATGATTTAGTCTAAAAATAAAATTTGAAATAGTACCCATCAAATATTTATATAATTACTTCAATTTGTTTATTACTACATCAACAACTAATATTATTAAACTACAACAAATCCTATTCCCAATATCACAAAAGATACCATAACATTAACACTACCTTAGAGATTGGGAATGGTATAGGATGTGTCTTTTATCTATTGATGGAGAAATCATTGGGTGCTCTCACTTTTCCAATCCTAAGCATATCTAGGGAAAATTGAGAGGAATCCTACACCAGCCTAGCCCTTTTCTACTCTCAAAGTTAGTACATTGATTTTTGTGGTGATAGAAGGAAAAGAAAGGTGGGTAAGTAATGGGCATGGACCCCACCAGGTGTACCACTTTAACATGGCCTACCCCAAAGTTCTCTACAATTTCAATCCTTTATTAGAAGTTTTGGGGCAACCCCTTTGGAGTAGGGTGAGTCCATGTTATTCCTTGTTGCTCTCTCTTTCCCCTATGAATTAATTCATGAAAGTGCTCTGAATCTTCTCCACATGCTTCCCTGTTCCCATGTGCCACTACTTCCCCTTCACATCTCTATGTATTAATTCTATCCCCTTTCACATCTTGAAGCTATGTTATTTTAGTCATTGTGAATAAACAAATAAAAAAAATTTATATGTATATTTTATTTGAATATTTTAATTAATTGTACCTAATTCTTCTATTCTCTAACAAGGGTTATTTTATTCTTCATGATAAGAAAAGTTACATATGCTGAACAATACATGATTCATTAGATCTTGGATCATGCACATTCACAAGTTCCTATGCACAACAATAAATCACACTTCCCCATAAGACAATGATCAGGAAGAACAAGTTATATCGATCCTTGTATAACTACTTGTCAACGCTAGAAAAAGTTTACATGTTTTATCATAATCCATCAAGTTTTTTTAATTTAGTTTTTTAGATGCCGGTGAGAAAAGGATAATTATAATAAAGCATTCCTCTTTTTTATTTCTTTTACAACGTTTTTTTAAAGTTAAACATCACGGAAACTTTTAGTAGTTTATAATTAAGATTTGAATTAAAATATTTAAACTATCATAATAATGGCTTCAAAAGAATTCTTAATTGACGCATCATATGTGTAATCTTTTTACATGTTTTTTTTTTAATTTAAGCATCACAAAAGACTTTATCCACTTTTAATAATTAAGATTTGAGTTAAGTCTTCTTAATTGAGACATCATATATGTCTTAGTCCTGATTTCCATCTTTACAATCAATGTAAATAGGCTTTATGGACTAGAATTCTGCAAAACTATTTGTAGGTGACCCATCACAAGAAGGATGACAAATAATGAAAAGATTTCCTTAATCCGTGCCATAAAGGCATTCTTTAGGGAATGTACAAATAGTAACTTAACATTGGAAATCTGAGTTCAACATTTGTTGCAAAATTAAACACAATGTTTTCAATTTAAATTACTCTTTTACTTATTTAAACAATACCCAAAAACACTTATTAATATCCTCAATAATGAAAAGTAAAACTTCATTTCTGCTTGTATTGGTCCCACAAAAAGATGCTGTTAGCATATTGTGCCTACACAAATACCTAGCTACAATATATTGGAAGCATAACCAACTTTTTTATTTAGGTTGGAGACAATATGTCCTTTTGCTTTTTTTTTTAATTCTTATCATCGTAATGCTATTTGATTCATGGTTTGAGTAGTTCATATACACGATGAAAGTTTTTCTAAACTTATAATTATATTATTGGATCTATAATCTATACAAATGGAGAATAAAGATGAATTTAAACTTAGGTTTAATTACGTATATTTATAAGAAATTAAAGGACTAGGAACATATCATTTCCCATCACGTTGCATTTCAGCACTTTGCAAATGACCCAACATGTATTCTATTTTGGGTTTGAGATGATAGGATTTCAAAAAGAAATTTCAGATCCAACAAGACAACATAGAGACCAAATGTTCCTCAGCCATGTTACTTGAGTCCTTGGATAGAAACCAACCTCCAATCTTAAATATACATTCCAACAAAGTAACATGGTCATGGAGTATATTAGGTACTGGCGTTGAATTGCATAATTAAGTAGGGTGTTCTAATTGGTTTTTTTTTTTTTTTTAGGTACTATCAATCGTATTTTTTAACCCTTTTTGAGTAAGAATGAATTGCTTTATTTGAAAAAGAATATTCTCATCTGAAGAATCAACTGCATTTGTATAATTTTGTTAAGGAATTTAATTTTACATTATGTTGTTTTATTTAAACTTTTAGAGACCTATTTAATTTGATAATACTTTTATTTTGAGTGGACCAAATTGATATTTATTAATATATCTTTAACTTGGTTGTACTTAATTTGATATCATATTTAATAGTTTGTAAATTTTATCTTACACTCACCTATTTTTTAATGCTATTTTAATATAATATATATATATATATATATATATATATATATATATTAGAAAATATGGTAAGAGTACAAGAAAAGTAAAACTCAATATCTTAGAAAATTAAAGTAATTTTAATTAAGTTTTTTGAAAGACAAATCCAATAATTCTCGAGACATTTAAAATTAACTCCATAAAAACAAGTTTTTACATCTAACATTCAAACTTAAACCCATAGTTGTGGAAAGAGTTTTCTTGTTTGGTAAGGCAAGTTTCTGATTTATCTATTTCATGACATGCCGATTATTTGCTCACTATCTCGGTTTTGTTGGAAAAAATTTCAACACCGGTATAATGGTTTCAAGAATGTTTCTTTAATAAAAAAACTTAGCTTTATTGAATTGTTAACAATTTCATACTATCTCGACTTTGTTGGATTAATTCCAACGCCGATATAATGATATGAATTTAGCAATTTAATACAAATGATAATTAGTGATATTTACTTTCGTTTTTCTTTATTAACCGAACTACTTTCTTATGGAAGGTCGGTAAAGAATAAATAAATAAAACAATAATTAAGTTTTAGTTGCAGAATTTAAATGACAGAAAATAAATATTAGTTGCGGAAAATAAATGACACAAAGTAAAAGTTAGTAGTTAGACCACTCATTATAACTGTGTATTTTTCCTTTTCACAAAGATACAATTTATGAATTAAATTGCACTTTGATTCAATGTTTCTTTCTTTGTCAACAACTAAAATTTATAAGTTAATACTTTACTATTTTACATTTGCGTCTCTTTTAAGATTCAATTGTAGTATAATATAGGGTTATGTCGAACCACAAGGAATTGCCTAATAGATCATTATTATAAACATGTTATATTACTAATAAAGTTTTAAACGTCATTTTTATTTGATTTTTTTAATGAATTTTTAAGAAGTAAATAAAGAAACATAAACAATTAATATGCACAAATTCTTGAGGAGAAAATTGGTTGGAAATATTGAATTATTTCTAGACTCAGTTGATTTTGAAAACATTACAAGCTATGTGTTATACTTTTGGTGGATTCCATACATCATTTCTAAAATCCTTCATCTAGTGTCCTAGAATGATAAGATGATTTTCAAAACTTATGTAATGCACTAAATAATAGTTAAGTGTCACTTGTTGGAGTAGGTTGTCACACCCTACTTTAGGCTCCATTAACTTTATTTAGCATTGAACATAAGTTGCTTAAAATAGATGCTTGATGTGGCAAGTGAACTAAGGTGTAGGTTATACTTTTTAGTTCACTTGTCAACTCTTTGAGAAGCAGCATTTTTGAATCTTTAAATCAAGTTTTAGGTGATCAAGCTAAAACCGCATTAAGAACTTCTTAAAGAATCAAAACTTAACCAAAAGTAATAACTTGAATGTATTGAATTCAAAAGATGATAAATTAAAGAGTAGAAATTATACCACAATCTAAATCAATATGTAGAAGCATGACCCATCTATCCAAGGATGAGATGCTTTTGAACCCAAATGAGATTACATAATTATGTTTTTGTATCACATTTGCCATTTCCTTTATCCTCTTGAATTAAGAAAAAACTACAAAATAAACTTACCTAAACTACTTTGGAGTAGAAATTCTCCAAGAAATTACTAGGAAGAAAATTCGAAGAAGAGATCATTCGGATTAGAGAGAGTATGTGAAGAATCGAGTGTATGAATATGTATTTTAAGCCTTAAAGTGCCTCCTATTTATAGGAGTTCTCTGCCACCGCCAAGCTCCTTTCTTTGACTGTCAAGCTGCAGACCAAATCCTTCTGTAACACCATGAAATTTTGATATGTATTTTAACAAAAAATAATTTTATTAATTATTTAGGCTAAACTGTTGTTGAGTGTTAGTCTTTTTTTATGAATTCCTATTTTACGGTAAATTTTCGTAATTTTATGTGAAGGAAAGCTTTTGAGCAGCTGTCGGGCCCAAATTCGCCCGATTTCGGTCCAATAACGAGTTTTTGATTTCCATAGCTCAGAATCGAATTCCAATTGCGTTGTTAGCTTTGAAATATTGTTTCGAGTCAGGATAGACATGAATTTTGTCCATGACGCATTTCTAAATATTTTTCACTCCGAATTCTGTGTTTCGAAGTTCTAACTGTAAACCAATATTGGAAGATTTTTAATGTCCAGCCGGGTATTAGCCAAAAATACTTGGGCGTGGTTTAATTGTGAATGTTTCATCGAAGAAGTCACTTCACTTTCATGAGTGAAACTTGCTTGGCAAACTAGCAAAAATACTCATATCTTACATAGAACCCCTTAAACCCTTTATCTATCCATTACACCATTACTCTTTGAAAATCTTTGGTTTTCTCTTCTCAAATCTGATTCATTGCCTTAAAAGAGCCCCTTTCACTTGGAGAACCCTTGGCATGTCATTCTTCCTCTTCTTCATTCGGATTTTCTCAAGAACTACAAGGTAAGTTCTTATTTCTTCGTTCTTCATCTCTTAGAAATCTAACTGTTAGTTGTTTACAAGATTTTAGTATGATGTTTATACGCATGTACGAATGTTTTCAGCCGTAAAAAATTTCAAATAATCTTCCTAACTCTTGTTATACTCAAGAACTCGAAAATTGGGTTTTCGTGAATTTAGAAAATTATTATTTTGAAACAATGAAATCTTGTTGTGAATCAGAACTTTGCAAACCTTTCAGTTGTTCCAGAAATTCATTTGTTACTGTAAGCATAACTAAAGTCATACTCTTAGGTTAAATTCCTGAAATCCTCAATCAATTCCAACTCCCTGACCATCATGGTTGACATATGTAGAGACTTTCTACTCAAGGCATCAACCACCATATTAGCTTTCCCAGGGTGATATTGGATATCAAAGTTATAGTCCTTGAGTAATTCAATTCACCGTCTCTGCCTCATGTTCAGTTCATTTTGGTCGAACATACACGTTAAGCTTTTGTGATCACTGAAGACTTCAAATCTTACTCCAAAGAGGTGATGTCTCCAGATCTTGAGAGCAAATACGATCGCAACCAACTCTAAGTCGTGCGTCGGATAATTTTGCTCATGTGTCTTTAATTGTCTTGAAGCATAAGCTACCACCATTTGTTATTGCATCAACATGCAACCTAGGCCTTGTTTAGACACGTCACAGTACACATTGTAGTTTCCCTTCGGGTTAGGTAGAATCAACACAAGTATTATAGTCAATCTTTTCTTCAATTCTTGAAAGTTTTCTTTGCACTTTGCCATCCAAATGAAAGCCTTGTCTTTCCTCGTTAAAGTAGTCAGTGGCAACGCCAACTTCGAAAATCCTTCAATGAACTTCCGATAGTATCGTGCTAAACTGAGGAAGCTTCTAATCTCTATTACAGATTTCGGAGAATTCCATTCCATCATTGTTCCTACTTTAGTAGGGTCTACAACAATTCCTTCACTTGATATCACATGCCCAAGAAAATTCACGGATTCTAACCAAATTTCGCACTTTGACAGCTTGCCATAGAGTTGGTTGTCTTTCAAAATCTGCAACACTATCCTGAATTGCTTCGCATGATCCTTTTGATCCTTCGAATAAATCAGGATATCATCGATAAATACGACCACAAATGTGTTGAGGTATGGATGAAAAATCTGATTCATGTAATCCATGAACACTACAGGAGCATTAGTCACACCAAATGGCATCACGAGATATTCGTAATGACCATATCGCATCCAAAAAGTAGTCTTCGAAATATCCTCTGACTTTATGCATATTTGGTGGTATCCTGACCAACGATCTATCTTTGAAAACATGGTAACTCCTCTTAGTTGATCCATCTAGTCGTCAATTCTTGACAATGGGTACTTATTCTTAATGGTGACTTTGTTCAACTGCCGGTAGTCAATACATAGCCGCATACCGCCCTCCTTCTTCTTCACAAATAGCACTAGAGCACCCCATGATGAAACACTAGATTTGACAAATTGTTTCTGTAGCAAGTCTTCCAATTGCTTCTTCAACTTCGTTAACTCCAATGGTGTCATCCTGTAGGGAGCTATAGAGATCGGTCCACTTCTAGGAACCAGATCGATAGCAAACTCTATCTCTCGCACTGGGGGCAAACTAAGAATGTAATCCAGAACAAGTAACATTATAAGTTTGTTGGTTTAGGCATTAGGCTCTTCGTTCGAGCCACGATTTCTCCCAATTATTAAATATACTTCTCACCTAAGCTAGGGTTATTGTCTAAGCAATCAACCAATCAAAAGCAATCAAAAAAATTGCATGTCTCTCGCTCAAGTGAGAGACTGTCGCTCAAGTGATAATTTCATCAAAACACACTCAACTCCCTGCATGGCTCATGCTCAAGCGAGAGGATTGTCGCTCAAGCGAAAAATCCACCAGAAACTAGTCAAAATCACTCTCTAGGTCTCGCCCGGGCGTGATACTATTGCTTGGGTGACCAGAATTGCCCATAATAGGTGAAACACTTGTTTGGCCCTCGCCCAGGCGAGAACCACTCGCTCAAGCAAGGCTGGCTCGCCCAGGCGACAATTAGGGACCAAGGCTATTGTTTCTTTCTCGCCCAAGTCAGGGAGCCTCGCCTAGACGAGGGGGTGCATCAGCCTGGATTACTTCCTTGCACTTTTGGGCCACAGGATCGAAAATCTCCGCTGTTTTCGATCCCTACACGTTTTAGTTTCTCGAGTGGTGTTCCTTCATGGATAACTACCACAATACTTGAGATTTTAATCTACCTTAGGGCATACAACTTAAGAAATCATTGTACTTAATTCAGGCACGCAATCATTTGGTTAAGTATGGGTTTCTAAATAAAAACAAATATAGCTCCCAACCTTTGAGGTAGTTGGAAGATTCGAGTGTCATATTCGGACACCACTATGTCACGATATATTCTCCCTCACCTTGGGTTGTAGCACGGTTGATCTCCTTTACGTGAATGCATAGGTTGTCTGACTTCGAATGCCTAGAAACTAAACACAAAAACCAAAACAACCCCATGGACAACAACATTTCATGGTTTCAAAACAACGATTTCGAAATTCACGAAAACCTATTTTTCGAGTGCTTGAGTAAAAAAAGAGTTAGGAAAATTATTATAAATTTTCTACGGTTGAAAATGTTCGTAACATGCGTATAAACATCATACTAAAATTCCGTAAACAACTCACAGTTAGATTTCTAAGAGATTAAGAACGAAGAAATAAGAACTTACTTGGAGTTCTTGAGAAAATCAGAATGAAGAAGAGAGAATAGTGATGTCATGGGTTTTCTAACTAGAGGGGTCTTTGAAGTACAATGAATTAGATTTAGGAATGGGTAAACCAAAGGTTTTCAAAGAATAAATGGTGCAATGGGTAGATGAAGGGTTTAAAAGATTTTGTGTAAAAGATGAGTATTTTTGCTTGCTTATCAAGCAAGTTTCACTCGTGAAATTGAAGTGATCTCTTCGGTAAAACATTCGTGATTAAAGAATTCCGGAGTATTGTCGGCTAATACTCGACTGGATATTAAAATCTTCCGATTTCGGTTTACAGTTAGAATTTTGGATTACTGAATTCGGAGTGAAACATATTTAGAAATGATTCATGGAAAAATTGATGTCTATCTTGACTCGAAATAATATTTCAAAGCCAATGGCGCAATCAGAAATTCGATTCCGAGCTACGGAACTCAAAAACACGTTATCGGGCCGAATTCGGGCTCAACACCAGTCCAAAAACTTTCCTTCACATAAAATGACGAAAATTTATCAAAAAAATAGGAATTCACAAAACAAGAATAACACTCAACTACGGCTTAGCCTAAATCATTACCTAATAAAATACATCGAATTTTTGCGGTGTTACAATATGTGTAAGGGTATTAAAGTAGGAACTTTGAATAATCTAATCTATTTTTATTACTTTTAAGAATAGGAGTATTAAAAAAAATTGAAATGTCAACAAAAAAATATTTTCCTAAATAAAAATATGATCACTAAAATAGAAGCATTGAATGCTATTTTTAATTGTATTATTTTTACTACAAGGAGTATTCAATAATTTAAAAAAAATGTTAATATGATAAATAATTTAAAAATAAAAATATGACAAGTAAAATAGAAAGGTAGAATTTTCTGGATCATGTTAGTTCATATTATGAATATTTTATATTTTTTATTGTAAACAAAGTTAACCTATCCAATTAGTGAGCTATTGGTCTAACCAGTGAATCATTGACATAATACTTTGGCCGAATCAATAATGTTTCGAGTTTAATATCATTGCTATCAAATCTAATTTCCAATATAAATAAAGATAACTTTAGTTAACTTTTGTCGATTTATTATATCAGTTTAATAATTTCTTAAATTAATTGTAAAACCTTACACGATAAATTAAGTAAGTATCTTTTCAAATGTAAAAACCATTATTTTTGAAATAGAAGTGTGGTCATTAAAATTGAAGCATTGAAGGCTCTATTTAATTATCCTCATTTCGCTTTAACATTAAATTGTCATTTTTAATGTTAAGTGTACTCATTAAATTTCGGAAATGTCAATAAACAATTTTTTTTTGGAATAAATTTTATATCATTGAAATAGAAGCATAGTATTTGCTTATTTTGTATTATTTGTTTTACTTATAGAAGCTTAAATATTTTTTAATCAAATTGAAAGCATTAAAATGAGAATTAATTTGCTCAAACAACATTAAAAAATTCACAAGATTGAATATAACATATTAAAAATAATAAATCCACCCTTGACGAATCAATAGTGTTCTAGTATCACCGGCTCTATATTGCAACTAAATTATTTTATATATAAATCCATGTAAGATTAAAAATGTTCTCACAATTGTCATTTTTTGTGATATTGTTTACCTGAGTTGGATAATTATAACTCGTCAGATTTGTCATTTTAAGATTTATTTAGTGCGACATTATTATTATCATTTGATGGACTTAATTTTAGAGTATGTTGTGTAATTTTAAAAATTTAAGGCCATGTTGTTGACATTTTCCATCAGAAAACAAATTGATGTTCCTTGTAAATGGTAAAAAGAATGTATGACATATGTCTTTATTTATCTCAAACTCATTTCATTTCTTTCTAGAAAGTCAATTCTAATTTTTTTTTTCTTTCTCAGACTCATTTTCCATTTCCTTTATGTTATCTTCTTTGGATAGTTTTTTCGTTCCAGGTAAGTCACTTTACAAATTATCTTTCTCTATATACTTTTCATTTTTTTATTTTCTCTTCATGCTATCCTTATTTTAATCATCAATCAATTATTTTTGTAAGTATAATCTTTTGATTTAACTATTTTATTAAGCACATGTGAGTCACTTTCTAACCTCTCTTTCTTTGTATACTCTCTTTATTTTTTGAATGAAAAAACTAAACTCATTTTCTTTTTCTTTGCATGTTATTCTTCTTTTGATCATTAATCTATTAATTTTTTTTTAATTTTATGTGTATTTTTAATATTATACAACTACCGAAATGTTACAATGGCTTGAAGGAGTAATCCCCACTAATTACAGCGTGTGCCGCTAATTACAGTGTGTCTGAGGGATAAATTCTACGGGTATGAAGAGCAAATTCTCTTTCAATATTCTTTTTGAAATTATTGAATATAGTTAAAGATAATAATATTATATATATTAGATGATAATATTTTCCTTCTTTATTTTTATTATTGCAACTATGTATATAAATATTTTTTATTTCTTTTCAGCAACCTACAACTACAGATTTATTCAAATCACAAAAAAACAAGAAACAATTGTCTCAAAGAGTAAAACGTTTTTATATTAATTTAATTGTGATAAAGGAGGAATACTTGTCTATCATTGCTAATTAAATTTTTATTTTGCAATTATATTATTCTCCTATATGTATTTATGACTTAAGAAAAATAATATCTTAGATTTGATTTAATTGTGATAATGAAATTGATTCTTTTACCTGTAATATATTAAAAGTAATCATAAAATATACATAAATTGTTAACATTGTAACATATATTTTGTTTGAATTATTTTTTATTCCTTAATTTTAAGGAATGCTCTGGACATAAATTTGTAACCTTGATTTAAAATAACTCATAATTTGATTTAAGTCTGATAATGAAATTGATTTTTCGACCTATAATGTATTAAAAGCAATCATAATAAATATATATATATATATATATAAATAAATAAAAGTAATCAATATTGTAACACAAATTTTGATTTATATTATGTCTTAATTATTTTCGATTTCTTAATTTTAAGCAATGACCATTATTGACATAAATTTACAATTTTGATTCTAATTTCTAAAATAACTCATAACAAATAAAATTAAATTGTATGGCTTGAGATTTTTTGCAATCATATTATTCTTCTATCTGTATTTATAACTTAAGAAAAAAAAAACAATATCTTATATTTGATTTAATTGTGATAATAAAATTGATTCTTCTAAGTATAATCTATTAAAACAATCATAAAATAAATTATTAATATTGTAAAGTATATTTTAATTAATATTGTTTGAATTATTTTTTATTTCTTAATTTTAGTCAAATGCTTATTATGAATACAAATTTAACTCTTACTCTAAAATAATTTTGATTTAATTATCATAATAGAATTGATTCTTCTACATGTAATCTATTAAAGAAATCATAAAATATACATAAATTATCAAGATTGTAACATATATTTGATTTATATTTTGTTTGAATTACTTCTGATTCCTTAATTTTAGATAATGTTTGTCGCGACCCGATTTTCGGTTGAAATTTCGGCTCAAATACGAACTCGATTTCTATCTCTCTTAATTGATTTGGAGTCGTCACTACGTTTTTTGCGGTTAAAACATAGAAAACTCTCTTTATGCCTAATTTTGATAATGTTGGTCTTTAAACAGAGATTCTGAGCTCGGAAGTTGATTACGGATCAGGGAAAGTATTAACGCTCCGTTCGCCAATATTAAAACGATACTCTTGCTAATAAGATGGACTTTTATACCCTTAGACAATTTATTTAATAAAAACATTATTACTAAAGTAACTTATTTTATTTTTTTATATTTGTGTCTCACAAGAGTTTATCGTGCTCCTGCGTATACTTTGATGTTTAGGAAATCAAGGTTACTAAGTTCTAGTTGGAAAATTGAATGATTAATTTGTTTGATTTGGTTTGATTTGATTAAAATTGTAGCTTTTGTCGTAGAAATATAATTTTATGAAAATAAGGATTAATAACAAAGAGACACCATTAGTTGTAACCGACTTTCCACTTTTTAGGGTGGAGAGGAAGAGACTACACGTGCCATAGACTGAACTATTTAAATCTCATAAATAATATTTAAAATTTTAAAATAGATACTTAGAAATAACTTATTTAGAAAATTAGAATTGATCAACTTTTAGAGCGGAAAGGAAGAGACGACATAAACCGTAGACCGGACTATTCAATTTCCATAACTTAAGATGTTTAAATTATTCCAAGGTAAATTATTGTTTAAATTTTTGTATCATTGTGGTTTAACATTACTCATTATATATAAATATGTTTAATTAGTGAATAAAAAAATAGTAGAAAAAGTTACCCGAAATCCAAGTATAGCTGTTGGATGGTGAGTTTGTAACGAAGGAAAAGCAAACTTAAATCTCTAATACATCATGATGGTGATACTTTTTTCAAGGTGCATCATATGATTTCTTCACAAATTTTGTGGCATCTAGATCACTGCCCACATTAAAACCACTTGCCTTTGGAGCTTTAGAATTTACCTAGCTCTTTTGAGAAAACTTTGAAGACCCACTTCCATCTTGTAAACTAAAAAAAAAACTTAAAGCACTCATCTATCATCACCTATTGCTTCAATCCTTTAATTCCTTTTCTTATTTTCGTGAGAGTATCAGCCCCTGAACATTTGAGGCCTCTTCACCACTTATCCTTGGTAAAATATCCTTGTTTTTCAGCTTTAATTTTCCAAGCATTCTAACATCTGTAACGTGCACATCTTTACAAAAAGTGCTTCAATCCCTTCTAGGTCAATCAAGCCCAATGACTTATTTGTGCATGATTCAGTAGTAGCATTATATCCTTGTATGATGAGCATTAAAAGGTGGATGTGCCATCATATTTGGTGAAGATATCCCATAGTTTTGCTATTATTTTTGTTGAAGAGGAAGTTGGTAGATTGTTTATGAAGGTGGTGGATGATGAATTAGTTTATTCAAAGGAAGAAGATAATATGAAAGAAGGGGAAGAAGATAGATGAGTGTGTGACACTTTGGGAGAGGTTAAAAAAATGAATATGAGCCCTTGAGAAAGGAACTCCACCATCCTTTTAATTCTCCTAAAAAAATAACCCCCTGATCTATTCACCTTCTATTCCACTAGTAATTGTTACATATATTTTAGAACAAATTACCTTACACCAGTTTTAGTAAAATTATACACACCACTTTTTATTTTTTTACACCTACACAAACCTCCTCATTTTTATACTTTCATTACACTGACCACCCCTGCATGAGAAATAAGTGTAATTTTTTGAACAAAAAATTTGATAAATGCAATTAAGTTAAACAAAACATGATATATTGTGGAGGCAAATTCAAATAATATATGAGTCGATACCTCTTTATTATTTTGGTTCGTTACGATATAGTATAAGAGCGATTTAAACAATATATTTTTAGAGTTGTTGATGAATTTTGTAACAAAAAATAATAAAGATACATTAATTTGTATATTATTTGGATTTTTACTCACAATATACCATGTTTTGTTTAACTTAATTGCATTTATGACATTTTTTGTTTAAAAAATTACATTTATTTCTCATGTAGGGGTGGTCAGTGTAATGAAAGTATAAAAACTAGGGGAGGTTTGTGCAGGTATAGAAAAGTAATGAGTGATTTATATAATTTCACTAAAACTCAGAAAATGTCAGTGTAATTAACTCTATTTTTTTCATAATATAAACGTTTCGGAACTGAAGAGGAAGCATAAAAAAATATATATAACCGTGGCACAATCTTAATTACCTCTTCCTTTTCTCATTCATAAAAAAAAAATATAACCGTGGCACAATCTTAATTACCTCTTCCTTTTCTCATTCTCTACATTACAATTTACTTTATTTTACTATTAAACGATCAATTAACTATGTGAAACCATTGGTAACCAAAGTTTTTTCTAATTGAAGATAAAAATGGAATAGGCAATAACAATGGTTCTGGTACATCTAAAAAATACTCCCCTTATTTTGAAATTTTACTATTTTTGTGGTTTTGATTTTTTTTTATTTTTTTATTGATTTATAAATAGGTCGGACAAAATTAAGTGTTTACAATACTCATTTTTTTATCAGCAATGAAAACTTTATTAATCAAGAGATAAAAATATTATGAGAACAAGTGGTACTCCTATCCACTGAATCCCTGAAATTAACAAAGAGAAAAACAAGTTAATGGATATCTCACCCAATCAACATAATTTTGGAATTCATTTTAGATTGATTCCCTTCGATTTATTAGGGATGAGAGAGAAGCTCTGCTAGGATTGATCCTCCAAGCTTCGTGGAACGTTAATCATGGCTTCAATCAACTCAGATCTGTTTGTCCCACAGGGTTTTCTTGCAAATTTCAACCCTCCATTGGACAAAGCTTCTCCGAAACTTTCTTCAAAAATTCAGGATTCTAAGGTACAAAAATCTTTTGCACATGTGTTAAAAAAAGTATGTGACATTAACTTCTCTCAACTCCCCCAACCATGCATTAAAGGGGATGCCATAGCCATTAAGATTCCAGAAGAGGAGTATCAGGCTGGTTTACAAAGATGCAAATCTCATTTGCACGAAAGAATTATCTTGTCAAAAGGAGACTCCCCCATTAAGTTCAACGATCTAAAAACTAAACTTTCATCGCTATGGAGCTCGGTTGGCAAATGGAGTATGATCTCGTTGGGAAGGGGGTTCTATGTCTTCGCTTTCTCCTCTATAGAGGATATGCGTAGTGCTTGTGCGGTGGGCTCTTGAAACCTAAGGCCTGGGTTACTTCGTCTTTCTCTCTACACCCAGATTTTAACCCAAACTTGCAGAAGCTTTGCCATTCACAGTGTTGGGTGAGAATCTTGGGCCTTCCACTGGAGTATTGGAGTGCTAAAATCCTCTTTTCAATTGCTGAAGGTATAGGTACCACTATATCGTTGGATGATGCCACATCCAACAGAACTTTTGGCCACTTCGCAAGAGTTCTTGTTGATGTGGACTTGAAGAGTTCTCTACCAAACTAGATCATATTTGAAAGGGAGGGATTTGCTTTCTTTGTCACCACCGAGTTCGAAAATCTCCCAAATTTTTGCACTGGGTGCCACTCCATAGGGCATATGGCGGCGGTGTGTAGAAAGAATAAACCTGTAATAGTGGAGGAGACCCTCAAACCAGTTAACAAGAAAGTTAATCATGTGGCAAAGCAGTCTATAGAGAAACCGGTGGATAATCTGGTTGTTAATCTTGAAATTGATCATTCAAAAAATTTGAATCTATTGGAAAGGGTTGCTCTCCCTCAGGTGGCAGGGACTGTGTCTTTAACAGGTATTGATGAATTGCCCATAGTTGAATTAGTTTCTAATAGAAATGGTGGTGATTTGGATCAAGTTCTCCAAAATCTTCAATCTGAGCAGTTGGTAGTTCAACCACAAGAACAGATTGTAAACTCTGTTGCTGCCATGGATTCGAGAATTGTCGGAAGACTATAGGCTGATGATTCGGATTCTGAGGCTTACTTAGTAGAAGAACGTAATTTCACACCGTTGTTGTCGAAATCCCGAAATAAAAATCAGAGGCAGAGACTAAGTCTTGGGAAAGTTCATTATACCTGAAGGGGTGGGCATCTTAATGTTGCCAAATGAAGGTCTTCTTCTGGAATTGCAGGGGTTTGGGTAACCCAAACACAAGACTCATTTTAAAAATTTCTACATTGCTAATAAACCTGATTTAATCTTTATCTCAGAGCCTATGATTCGTGTTGACAACATCAGTTCTAGATTTTGTTCTGGTCTTGGTATGAAATTATTCATTGCCAATGATAGGGGTCCTCTTCTTCCTAACATTTGGGGTATCTGCCAACTTGATCATCAACCAAAGGTTATTGCAAACTCTGCTCAACAAGTTTCAATCGAGTTGGATATTAAGCACAAAAAATTATATTTATGTGTTGTTTATGCGAATAACCAGATCTTGAAAAGAAGGGAACTTTGGTATAAAATCATCTCTCTTCTAGCTTCCTTCATTGGTCCTTGGTGCTGTATTGGAGATTTTAATGAGTGTTAGGTGCTAATGAATGCAGAGGATCTCACTAACCTAATAGAATGGCGTGTGAGGACTTCATATCCTTCACTGAGGAGGCTAATCTCACCCATCTTCCCACTAGAGGAGCCCAATTCACGTGGTCCAACAAGAGGAGCGGAATTGCCCACACTGAGAAAAGGCTGGATAGAGCCATATGCAATGACTATTGGTTGAATGAATGGTCTCACTCTACCTGCTGCACCTTGCCTAGATCTGGGTCTGATCATCATCCTTTGATGTTATGTGCCTCTGGGGTGAATATCTCTAATCCTGGCTGTTTTAAATTTCATAAAATGTGGATTCTTCATCATGGCCTGAAAAGTTTGGTTGAGACTAGCTGGAATTCGAGCGTTGTTGGGTGCCCTATGTTTGTGCTCTCTCAGAAGCTCAAGAACCTCAAAGTCTGCCTTAGATCCTAGAATAAGGAGGTGTTTGGGAACATTCATCTTAGAGTTAAAAGGGCTTGGAGGAAATAGATTCTATTCAGCAAAGAAGAAGTTTGGTGGATAATGATCAGGGGCTCACTGATGAAGGGAGTTTGGCTCAGCAGGAGCTTTTAATGGCTTTACGAATTGAATAGGAGTTTTGGAGGGAGAAAGCTAGAGTTAACTAGCACACTAGTGGTGACAGAAACACAACCTATTTTCATAAGTTGGCTAAGATAAGGCAAGTCACCAAGTCCTTGACTCTTCTGAGATATGGAGAGAATAATATTTGGGACCCTGTTGAAATTGCCAACCATGCAATGTCTTATTTTACAACATTATATGCCTCTGATAATCAATCTCAGCCTAATGAGCTTATCCAGTTGGTAATTCCAAATATGGTCACTGATAGTGACAATTGTATGCTTACTAAGATTCCTTCCCATGATGAAATCAAGGCTGCTGTGTTTGCTATGAAAGGTGAGGGAGCTCCTGACCCTGATGGATTTGGGGGCTGCTTCTAACTCAGTGGTCCTTATTCCAAAATTCCCTAGGGCTGACAAGATAGAGGACTTCAGGCCTATTACTTTGGCCAACTTCCAATTCAAGATCATCTCCAAGGTTTTGGCAGATAGGTTGGTTGTTGTGGCCCCTAGTATTGTCTCCAGCCAGCAAAGAGGATTTATAAAAGGTAGACAAATCACTGAATGCATCTGCATTACCTCAGAGGCAATTAACCTTCTGGATCACAAGACCTTTGGTGGTAATCTGGCTATAAAGTTGGATGTTAGGAAAGCTTTTGACACAATTGATTGGGGTTTCTTGCTAGATACTCTACATGCTTTTGGGTTTGATAGCAAATTCATTCATTGGATCAAAGTCATTTTAACCTCAGCTAAGCTTTCAATTGTGGTCAATGGGCATAGTGTGGGATTTTTCCCTTATTGAAGAGGGGCTGGACAAGGTGACCCCCTGTCCCCTATTCTCTTTTGCTTAGCTGAGGATGTCCTTAGCAGAGGTATTTCAAAGCTGATTGCTGAGAGGAAGTTGAGTGCCATCTGGTCCCAGGAATATCTCCACTCCAAGCCATATTATGTATGCTGATGATATCCTCATCTTTTGTAAAGGGTTAAAAAGCGAAATTCTAGCCTTGACTAACATGATCTCTGCCTATGCCCAAGCTTCTGGTCAGCACATTAACCTTGATAAATGTAAGTTCTACTCTATTGAAGCAAATGCTAGGAAATTATCCAATTTGGCATCTTGGTTGGGTTTCACAGCAGGTAGGCTCCCCTTTTATTACTTGGGGGTTCTTTTGTTCAGAGGCAAGCCTAGGACTATACATTTGCAGCCTTTAGCTGATAGGATCACCACTAAACTTTCGAAATGGAAGGGTTCCTCACTATCAATTATAGGAAGAGTTGAGCTGGTGAAGTCGATAATCCATAGCATGCTTGCCTATAGTTTTCATGTCTATGCTTGGCCCACTTCCCTACTGAAATATATGGATCAAAGCATTAGAAACTTTATCTGGTCAGGGGATTCGAAGGTGAGGCAATTTGTCACAGTTGCTTGGAATAAATTATGTTGTCCAGTCAAGGAGGGTGGTCTAGGCTTGAGATCCACCTCTAATCTTAATCAGGCTGCAATCCTGAAGTTGGCTTGGGTTATGAAATCATCTAAGCTGGAATGGGCCTCCTTCTACAGACTGAGATTCTACAGAGCTGGTGAGTTGAAGGCTAGCTTTGTGAAATCCTCTGTGTGGCCTGGAATAAAAAAACTTTGGCAAATGATTATTGATAACTCCATCTGGCTTGTGGGAAATGGCTCGAAAATCAAATTCTGGTCTCATAATTGGCTAGGTGAGCCCTTGGTGGACAACATGTCCATTCCTCCTCATATTCACTCAGCCCTAGAAGCTATAGTTGCTGACTTTATCCATGATAAAAAATGGACTATACCTTCTTGGCTGGCTCATAATTTTCCTTCAATCATTGATGCAATGGGGAGAATCCAGATTAATCCTGATAACAGTGATGAATTGGTTTGGAAGCATCTAGTGATGGGAGGCTTTCTTTTAAAACTGCTTATAGCTTCTTCAAGCCTGGAGTTAGCCAATTGAGTTGGTGTAATTTGATTTGGTCCATATCAATTCCTCCTACAAAATCCTTCAACACTTGGAGGCTTGTCAACAACAAAATGCCTACGGATGAGAACCTTCAAAAAAGAGGGATCCCTCTAGCCTCAGTTTGTACCCTCTGTCATGCTGCAGTAGACACTTCTCCGCATTTGTTCCTTCATTGTTCCTATGCTTTTCCTATCTAGAATTGGTTAGATAACCTCCTTGGCAAGCCTATTGATAAGTCCTCTTTTGCTGCTATTCTTCAACTGCCTAGCAATAACTGGAGTAATCAACTCACTGAGGTGGTCATAGCCTATATTATTAGCACAATCTCAACAATTTGGCATTGTAGAAATCACGGTAGGTTTGAAGACAAGTCAATTAGCACTGCTCAAGCTTTGGCCAGGATCCAAAGGGACACTTCCATGATTGGTAATTTTTATCAGTCTACTGCTAAGCCTTCCCTATAAGAGTTTATGATGCTTAGAGCTTTTAAAGTTGATCCAAAATACAACCTGGCCCCTGTTATTACTGAAGTGAGGTGGTTCCTCCCTAATCCTAGTTGGGTGAAGATTAATACTGATGGAGCTGCTCATGGCTCCCTAGGTCATGCTGTAGGTGGTGGTATTTTCAGAGACTGCTTTGCAGAAATGTTGGGCTATTTTGCAATTTATATGAACATCCAAGACTCTCTATGCTGAATTATTTGCTGCAATCTCTTTCATAGCTCTGGCTAAATGGAAGTGTTGGTCTGCAGTTTGGCTTGAATGTGATTCAAGTATGGTTGTTGACATATTCAAGGGCAACTTCCAAGTTCCTTGGAAATTAAGAAACACTTGGAGTAAGTGCTGTCGCATTCTTAATGTATTGAATTTCAGAGTTTCTCATATTTATAGAGAAGGTAATACTTGTGCCGATAAACTTGCTTCCGTCGGGCTGAGCTCCAGGGTTAACTCTTGGTGGAACTCATCCCCCTCTTTTCTTTTATTGCCTAATTATAGATTCAAGCATATGTAACCTCCTCTTTCAATCAATGAATTTCCTAGGTGTTCCGTCACCCTTGTCTTAAAAAAAATAAGAGTAAGGGAAGAAAGGAAAGCGAGCAATAATGAGGTTCCATGAATGCAGAAAAATAAGCTCCACCATCTCCTCTATTTGGAACCTCAAGTTCTCAAAGATAACTTTGTTCCGAATGTGCCAAATAGTCCAAATTGTGACAAACCAAAGAGCCACCCATAACTGTTTTTTCTTGTTCTCCAACCATATCATGTTTTCATGAGATGCAAAGAGAGTCATTATATCATTATGAATGATAGATGTAAGACCAAAGCAAGAATAAAGCTTTTGCAAAACAAGATAGGATATTAAACAAGAAAAAACAAGTGACTAGCACTTTCCTCCAACTCACCACCAAGAGAACAAAGTAGGGGATATTGCACAGATAATCCATCTCTATGACCAAAGTTCACTTTAGTTGGTACCCCATCCAAAGCAATTCTCCACACTAAGCATTCCATCTTTGATGGAACATTAGAAGCCCAAAGTTTCTTGAAGAAAACAAGGTCCTGACTTCCTTCCACATGATGCAAAGATTGGTAAGCACTCCTGACCGATTATTGCCCACTTATGTCATGAATCCAAGTCCAAGAATCAGCAGTATATTGTTTAGGTGTAGAGTTGTGGAGGATTCAAACCCATTACTCCAAGCACCCAAGGATTCAACAGTTGCATCTTTTTCCAAAGCCACCTGCAATAATCTTGCAAAGGAATTTTTAAAGGTATCTCTCCCCACCCATAAGTCGGTCCAAAATTTAATAGAAGAGCCACATCCTAAAGATCTACGAACACCATCATTTACCCAACCACAACTTATTCCCTCCCTGGACTGACTAAAATTGCCTAACTCTCTCCACCAAGAAGAACCCCTCTTGAAACACTCTAATTCCCCACCCCTCCACTACTTAGAAACTCATCCCCATATCTCGATTTTAAAACTTTTACCCAAAGAGACTCCCCCTCACATAACAAATGTCATCTCCATTTACCTAAAAGAGCTAAGTTAAAAAGGAATAAGTTTTTCAGCCCAAGACCACCTTCATCTTTAGGCCTACAAACTTTCACCCACCTCACCCAATGTATCCCTTTTCTCTTGTCACCCCTTCCCCAAAGGAAACGCCTATGAATTTTGTCAATCATATTAATAACAGAAATTGGGGCTTTAAAAAATGAAAAGAGATAGATAAGTAGAGAACATAATACTGATTTTAGAAGAGTTACTCTACCGCCAAAGGAGATGAGCTTGTGCTTCCAAAGGGAGAGTTTCTTTTTGAATGAATCAATGATAGGAGACCAATTAGAGAGCCTTTTAGGGTTTGCACCAATAGGAATTCCCAATAAATTAAAGGGGACAGAGCCAACAACACAATACAATTTATCAACCGCCTTCATAACAAAATCATGACTCGAGTTAAGACCCATGAAACAACTTTTATGAAAGTTAATTTTCAGCCCAGACGCCAACTCGAAGCATTTCAGGATACTTTTAAGGACCATAATGTTATGCTCAAAATTCTCTCCGATAAGAAGGGTGTCATCTGCATATTGCAGGTGAGAAATAGAAACCTCATCTTTACCAACCTTGTACCTAGTATAAATGTTCTTTGAAACTGCAGCTCACATGATGCCACTAAGACCTTCAGCAACTATTAGAAAAAGAAAAGGTGTTATTGGATCACCTTGCCTTAGTCCACGAGCCATAGTAAACTCTTTGGTAGGACTCCCATTCACCAAGATAGATACAGAGTTAGAACGAAGTAAGTTTTTAATCCACACCCTCCATTTGTGACAGAAGCCCAGCCTCTCCATCATATAAAGGAGAAAATCCCAGTTCACTGAGTCATACACCTTTTCAAAATCCACTTTAAGAATGAAGAAATCTCCTCTCTTCTTCTTCCTAGCTTGGTAAATTACCTCGTTAGCCACCACCACCCCATCCATGATGAATCTACCTTTGATGAAAAAAAATTGACATTCAGAAATAACCAAGTGAATGGCCTTTTTAAGTCTAGTGGCAAGCAACTTCAAAACAATCTTTTGGATACAACCAATAAGGGAGATGGGTCTGTATTCATTAAGGCCCTGTGGACAATTGTTCTTTGGGATTAGAACGATAAATGACACATTGCACCCTCTAGGAAAATTCCCAAACCTATAGGAATCCTCCACCATACTGATTATATCATCCTTAACGTAATCCCAGTACTTTTAAAAAAAAAGTAAAATTATAACTATCAGGTCCAGGGATTTTATCACCATCGGAGCTCCAAACAGAATCCTTAATCTCATCTACCTCAAACTTAGCAATTAGGAAAACATTATTCTCTTCAGACAAATTGTTGAAGTCGATACCATCAAGAGAAGGTCTACCCCAATGGCTCTCATCAAACTTTGCCTCAAAGAATGATCTAATGTGAGATTTAATTCTGACTGAATCTTTAATCCACTCACCATCAATAGCCAAACCTATGATCTTGTTTAAACTCTAATTCTTATTTATACATAAGTGAAAGAACTTATAATTAGAGTCACCTTCACAGATCCATCTCTGTCTAGATTTTTGCAACAAAAGATTGTCCTTTTGGCGTGAGAGACACCATAATTCAGCAGTAGCCAATCGTCTAGATATGACATCGCCCTCTGATAAACTACAAGTGCTACCTTTAGCATCAAGAGAGTTAATAACTTCCACCTTATCTTCAATTTGCCTATCCAGCAAACTGAACTGTTCTTTGTTCCAACTCTTTAAGACCACTTTAAGTTTCTTTAATTTCTCCTTAAACACAAAAGAACCCCTTCCACTAATAACTAAATTCTTCCACTCATCAGCAACTAACTTCCCAAAATGGTGATATGAAAACCAACAATTATTAGAGCGAAAAGGTGTCGGACCCCAATCTGAAACATCAATCTTGAGCATAGTTGGACAATGATCTGAAAAAGTCCTTGGAAGACTCAATTGAACCAGTCTGCCCCATTTAGCCAACCATCCATCATTCACAAGAAACCTGTCAATCCTGCTCATTGTCTTCCCATTGGAGTGAAACTAAGTAAACTTCTTTCCAAATAGAGGTAAATCAAACAATTCCAGATCAAGCATAAATTGATTAAATTCCTCACATTCCCTTCTGTTAACGCGAAGACCAACTCCTTTTCTTTCATCCTATTGGAGTGTTAAGTTGAAGTCACCTACTAAACACCACAAATCGCCATGATGACCCATCTTTGCGGTCTTAGCTTCATCTCAAAACTTCCGCTTTCCAGCCAAGTCACAAGCACAATAGATGTTCATGATAAATGAAGTCGCATGATGTGAAGCCCATTTACCTTTAACCAGAACAAAATATGATCCACAAATGATGTCTTCAGCTATAAAAGAATCATTATTCCAAATACTCAGAATACCTCCAGAGTTACCTTCTGACGGCTTGAAGGCCCAATCGAAATTATCAACACCCCACAAAGATGACCATAAATTCCTGGTAATGTTCTGAACCTTAGTTTCTTGGATGCAAATGAAATCTAGTTTATACTTCCAAACCAAATCTCTGATCGCCTTCTTCTTCAATCTCCCCCCAAACCTCTAATATTAATTGATATGATCTTCATCAACTAATATATGACTCCCTCTAACTGCCTCACACTTTTCATGATCCCTTTCTTCCATATCAGCCAACCTTGCAATAATATTTGTTATAACATTGATTCTAAAATAACTCATAACAAATATGTATATTATAAAAATAATATTTTTTATTAAGAATTAATTACAATGATTCATTATTAATTTATAATGTGATTGATGTAATGCTATTAACATACATCTATATTCCAAATATACGAAGAAAAAATATCTCAAATTTCCTGAAGATGCACATATAGAAATAATGTATATCAATGAATATATCACCAATATGATGGGTTAAATTTAAGCGGGTACCATACTGCTTATATATAAATTTTTAAGAACTTTTCATGTTATAAAAATAAATGTGATGTGAGTGATTTAGGTACGTGTATGGGGAGGAAGTTATGAGATTTATATTGATTTATATTAATTAGTATATCACAAATATTTTTCTATATTTACATTGTGCTATTTTTTGTGAGATTATGATTAGTATAAGAGATTTATTTTTGATAGAGAAAGTTTTTGTGTTGCATTCTTAAATTATGATAACTCTCCTTCCATATTCGATCATAATCTCAAATATATCTACATCTTCCTAGATAATGATTTTTCTGTTAAGATTGTAGGATTTGGGCTACTTAGACAAATTTAGCATTGCAGAAAGTAAAAGATGGATAGATATAAGAAATTTGTCAAGTTCGATATTATGATGAACAACTGTATCATAGCCAAGAGCGAATTGAGATAATTGCAAACCTTGCAACAAGATGTTTGCTATTAAGGGCAGATGGAAGCTAAGAATGGTTGATGTGATTGATTATTGTATTTTTTTAAGCTTTATTTATTTGATATCAATAAACTTGCAATTTATTAGATTATGATTTTCATTTTAATGTTTTGTGATGGTGAAATTGGATATTTTTTCATGCAAGTGTAGTTCTATTATTTTAACTTCAATAGAAACAATACAGAGAGCTGTGCAAATACATGAGGATATTACTTATTATTTAAAAACAATGTTTAAAGTATTACTTCCTTGGTCCATTTCTTTTATTATTTTTACTTTTCCATATTTTCCAATATTCAAAATGTATTTTTCAACTGTCTCCTTATTTATCATCTTATTGTCGCCCCAATTTCTCCATGTAAAGTTCGTTTTCTGCGTTATCTGAGAGAAAATTCTTATGTAAGTAATGAGCACCTCCATAAAGTGTTAATTGTATATATCACCATCTTTAGGAATATCCTTTCCAGGCCATATTAATTGTATAATGAAGGATATCTCTTCATTCTATAAGAAATGAACTAATCTCATACTGATTATATAATTACTCTTTTCAACAAGTATTGCTATTAAAAATCGAGTCATTGAACTTTTTTATTTATCTAAGAATCTAATGGGTCTTACACTACTAGACATCACCTTATTGATTTTTAAGTGTAGTTTGATCTAATAAATCCATAAAAATTAAAATTATACTAATACTCTTAGTTTTGGTAAAATTATATAAATTACTTATCCAATATCTACACCTGTATAAATCCCATAATTTATATATATATATATTTTACACTAATTATCTAAGTATGAGAGTTAAGTGTAATATTTTAAACAAACGATAGTATTGAGTTAAATACAATATGTGTTAGGTATCAGTGGCAGAATACACCTAGAAGAGGGGCTGAATAGGTGTGGCGGAGCACAAGTTCCATTTTTTGGGTTTTTGCACACTTGCTGAAAAATGTCCAGTTAATCGATTAATTAGTGGGCTTAATCGATTAACTCAAAACAGAAACAGAATGATCAGAACAACAACTTGCACAGTTATTAACCAACACACAAGCAGATATACAGCAAATATTTTAATGCAAGATTAAAAAGATCATAGTAAGGTATAAGCATGCAAAATATCAGTTTCAAACTCGCATTAAAACATCTTGAAATGTAAAAGAGAAAGGGATAGAAAAGATTGTGCAGGGATTTTATCCTGGTTCATTATGCTGTCCACTGCAAAACTACATCCAGTCATCCGCCTCCGCTCTGATCTGGGATATTTTCCTTCTTTACTATAGAACACAATGTACATTACATACACGCTTCCAATTACAAGACTCGAATGCTCCTTTCTTGGAACCCAAAGAACTTTGTCACCCTTGGTTTGACCTTTCCCAAAACCACCTCCAAGAAAACCTTTCTTACCGCGATTCGGCCCCAGCCAAGGTATCTCTCTTTATCCCAAGACCTCCAAGTCTTTGTGAATAACACCTTACCTAATCGCAGCTAGGATTTTCCCAATCCTTGAATAACAATGCTTTGAGTTATGAATGAGTACTCAATACTCAGATATTACAGTAAAGATCAAAGACTAAAACCTTAGAAAGAACTCACAAGACTTCCTAGTCTAATATGAATGTACATGCATGAGATTTCTGAAAATATGAAATCATAAAAATCTATCTCTTTTTCTTTCCAAGAAACACAAGAATGATGCAAGAAAGTTTTTCAAAGAATCATGCAATGTGAATGTGAAACTTAAAGCCTTAGCATGATCTAATATTTCTCCTAATTCAACACTCTCTAATAGTTTCTAAAAATGATGATCAATTCTCTTTTCTCTGTGTTTTTCACTCTCTTAGCCGTTTCTGCAATTTGCCAGAATTTATACAAAACAGATTTTCCTCTAAAAACGGTTTTTTTAGTTATGCAGTTGAAACAGCATAAAACAGACACGTCAATCGATTAAGCCATAAGGTTAATCGATTAACTAGTGTAACATGATTAAAAAAGAAAACAGTTGAGTTAATCGATTAAGTCACCACGTTAATCGATTAACCAGCATGTTAAAAACGTTAAATGGTAAACTACTTATATGATATATGCTCATGCAATACATGATTTCCAAAATATAATACATTTAATACACAAAAATCAATGTATTCGAATGCATGAACCTAATTATTATATATTTCTAGATGATGTCTCATTTTACTAGATTAATTAATTTATTAAGTCTTGTGAGACTCACACATAGGTTTACCTAACCTAGACTCAATATCTATGGCAAACATCTTAGACTTCTAAAAAGATATAAAGAATTATAACCTAAGTCTGATAAGTCACCACTTGAGCCATCGGCATGTTGATTGTTGAGACATCTTCAAGCTTTAACTAACTCATTGTCTTCATCAAAACATAGGCAAAATATTGCTAATGCAATCCTTGGTACTTTGCACTTTCAATATGATATATCATGGAGATAAGTTCAAAATAGTATACAACTGAATACTTCTTCTCTATTTTTGGTTCGATATAATATAGTATAAGAATGACTTAAACATTATCTCCTTAGAAAAGTATTGATGCATTTTATAACAAAATAAAAATAATAAGGAGACATTGACTCTTATACTATTTAGATCCGTCTCCGTAATATACCGTATTTTGTTTAACTTAATTACATCATCGCCATTTTTTTTAAAATTAAATATCATAATTTGACTTTATTCGTTATTTTATATTTGTCATGGGAAATATAATATATATATATATATATATATATATATATATATATAACTAGCAGTGTACTCGTGCATTTAAACGAGTCGCTTCTTTGTTTATGCATAATGCATAAATAATATACATATATTTTATAACATCAATAAATCATGTATTGAACCCTTATATTTTTTTCATTCATATAGTTGCAATATTAACATTGATTTTTGAGTGTATAAATAGACAAATTGTATTGGATAATATCTCACCTCTATATTCTCTATATAAAATTATAAATATAAGGAGTTATTTTTGCATCATATTTTTTGTGATTACGTTTATAAGTATCATATAAAGTCATAAGGATTTTTTAGCATATCTCTTGAATGCTTAAGTTTTATTTTAGATTAATGTTCATTGTGTATAAATATTTGAATATATTTTTAGCATTCAAATATTGTATAATTAAATGTTATTTATTTGATTATATTTTAGCTAATAATCATTGTATGAAAATAACTCATAAATTAAAAACACATTAAGTTAGGATTTGACGGATATTTTTTCTGATAATTTTAATCAAAAGAATAAAAAGAGTCTAATAATTGATTTGTTATTCTTATATATTCCTAATTAAAATACATATTTTTCATGAATATATCTACCATTGTTATCTTTTAATTAAATAATATAATGATAGTAATTAAATATTTTGAAAATTCTCATTCGTTATAATTAAAATACATCTTTTCCATGAATATATCTACCATTGTTATCTTTTAATTAAATAATATAATGATAGTAATTAAATATTTTGAAAATTCTCATTCGTTATAATTAAAATACATCTTTTCCATGAATATATCTACCATTGTTATCTTTTAATTAATTAATATAATGATAGTAATTAAATATTTTGAAAATTCTCATTCGTTATATTCTCATATGTTATACTAATATATATTCAAAAAATGTTATGATTTTTAATCTTCTTAATCTATTAATGCTAATAATATCATCTTTAGTAATTTCAAAATATGAAATAGCCTTTATGAAATTTGTTACTTTAAATAACCTTGATGAAAGAAGAGTGATCATTTCCTTCAATAATCGTGTCATTAATGGCATGATCCTGCTTCCACGAGAATTGATAATAGAATTATTATGAGAATTATAATTATTGCTATTAATGCTAATAATATACTCATTGGTAACATGTTTTTGGTTGCTTAGATTTTTAATTTTGTGGGTCACCTTAAAATTAGGCATTAAAGTTGAAATCGAATTATTCTCTTGGTTGTTGGCTAAGGAGAAAAACGGATTAACACCTCTCAATTTAATTTAATTAATATTGACATATTGTTTCTCAGAAATCTTCTTTCTAGTAACAGTCAACCAATTTCCATAAACCTATAATTACTTTTGAACAAAATAATGTCATTTTTTGCTTACACATAGAATTCACATTTATTGCCCCAGTTGTAACAGACGTAATAGTTTTCACTTTTCCACCAGATTCGTTAGCCATGTTAGGTATCAGTGGCCTAAGAACACCTAGAAAGGGGGTTGAATAGATGTAGCGGTTATCAATCAGCGCTTCTTGAACCAATAACCCAACTGCTGGAAACAACTCAGTTAATCGATTAACAACATGCTTTAATCGATTAACTATTGCACAGAACAGAATAATCAGAAAGATAAATTGCACAATTATTTAAACACGATTGAATAGATATAATACAGATATTTTTACGCACAAATATTAAGCATATGCCAGTAAACAAATATCCAAAATATTAATTGCAGATTCAATTTATAACAGCAAGAAACTTAAAGAAGATTAAGAGAGAAAAAGAGAACACAAAAGGATTTTTATCCTGGTTCGTTTGCGGTCCACTGCAAACTACTTCCAGGTCTCCCCTTCTGATCTAGGGAGATTTTTTTCTTCACAATATTGAGATACAGTATGAATACACACACCAATTCAATTACAAGCACATAGGACACTTCTTTCTTGAAATCCAGGACCCCTAAACTCTTGGTTTGACTCTACCCTTCGCCTGAAAAAACCTTTCTCGCGAAACAGCACCAGCCAAGATTCTTGTTCTCAAATCAAGACCTCCTAGCCTTGGTGAAGAATCTCAATCTCTGTGGTGATCTCACACCAAGAGACTAATCCAGAAATACACAAAAACACGTTAAACAGAACGGTATACTAAGCACAATAATGCTTGGAATATAACAAGAAAAAGACTCAAAGACTAACCCACTCACTAATCACTTAAGCCATCAAGATTTATATGACTTAATCAAAAACACATAATTCAGATAATCTCTCTAACAATCTATTTAATGCATGATCATGTGAACAAGATAAGAATGAGCACAGTATTATGAAAAATAGTAAGAAAATGATAGAAATCAGAATAGCATAATATCTCTCTTCTCACACATGCAATCTCTTTTGCAAAATCAGTAAAACAATATGCAATATGCTCTCTAAAATAGCCCTATACAATAGAATGCAATGTCATTGTTTTCTGAACGTTGCCTCTTATTTATATCATGGTGTTTAGGCGGTTATATTCGTTGCAAATAGTTAAACGATTGAACCAGAAATCAGTTATAACAAATAACAGAGCAGTTAATCGATTAAGACTATCCGTTAATCGATTAACCATGCAACAGAATGACACAGAAAATAGTTCAAACAAAAAACACTGATTTAATAGAAAAGCAGTTGAGTTAATCGATTAAGTTACCACATTAATCGATTAACTGTAACATTAATGCACATGTTTCAAAAGGTAAACTTCTCATATATTAAGCACACCATATATACATGTTCTAGCAATTATATTATGCCTAATATGCACATATTACATGTATGATTAATGCATGAACATACAATTAACTAGATGATATGTCTCATGAATATGATATGACAATTAAGATGACTTAAGAGACTAGCACCTAGGTTCACCTAACCTATACTCACTTACTACGGCACACATCCCAGACTACTTAGAATATAGACTCAAATTATGTCCTAGTCTAGATATGACCAAATGAGCATAAGGCATGTTGATTGTTGACACATCTTCAAGCTTTAATAGAACATTGTCTTCATCAAAACATATGCAAAGAAATGCTAGTGCTATCCTTGACACTTTGCACTCTCAAGCCATTATTAATCTAATATAAGAATATACTCACAATTGATTTCTTATTTTTAAATATGATTGTTTTTTATATTTAAATAATACGATGATATTAAGTAATATATATTCAAAAAATAAGTATCTCATTCTTTATATTATTTAAGGATGAAATCATTAATGTCATTTAAAATGTAATAAATTATTCTAGTAACTAATATATATTCAAAAATTGTTATAATGGTTAATTATATTATTTCTCCATTAGTTATAAATAAAATCACTTAGTATTCATGATAAAAAAATTATTAGTTATAATTCTGCAAATTTATCTCATAATGAGAATTGTATAAAATTGGGAAATCGCAAATAAATTTAAATGAATTATAAATATAAAAATTATGACATTATTCTTGCCCATATATAGAAATGCAAAAAATCCAAAACAATTTCACATTAAAAATGAATTACAACAAACCCATAATAAAAATAAAGACATTATTTTTCACTAATATAGTAATGGTAACCTCTAATCATTATATTCTAGGAGATGAGTTTTTCTTCTACAAATGCTGAAACAAATAACACGACCAACCCATAATTCTTGTACATTCACATAATAATTGCAATCTCTAATATATCTATCAACAAAGACAATAATTAAAATAATAGAAAATCATACATGTGAGTGATGAAAGTGCAAAGTGTCAAGGATAGGACTAGCAATGTTTTGCCTATATTTTGATGAAGACAAGGTTCAATTAAAGCTTGAAGATGGCTCAACAATTAACATGTCTAAAACATGTTATATGTGCATATTAGGCATAATATGATTGCTAAATAGTCTGGGATGTGTGTCGTAGTAAGTGAGTATAGGTGAGGTGAACCTAGGTGCAAGTCTCTCAAGCCATCATAATTGTCATATCATTTCCATGAGACATATCATCTAGTTAAATGTATGTTCATGCATTAATCATACATGTTATATGTGCATATCATGCATAATATAATTGCTAAAACATGTATAGAAGTTGTGCATAACATATGAGAAGTTTACCTTTTGAACCATGTATTTTAATATGCTAGTTAATCGATTAACGTGGTGACTTAACAGATTAACTCAACTGTTTTTCTGTTAAATCAGTGTTGCTGTTACAACTGTTTTCTGTTTCAATTCTGTTGCACTGGTTAATCGATTAACGGGTTGCCTTAATCGATTAACATGTATGTTTTGTGTTATAACTGATTTCTGTTTTAACCGTTTAACTGTTTGCAACGAATCCAACTGTAAAAACTGACTAGTATAAATAGATGCAACTTCCAGAAAACTGCAGCATTGCATTCCATTGTATAAGATTGATTTTAGAGAGCATATTTCATTTTGTATTTTGTTTTTGCAAGAGAGTTGCATGTGTGAGGAAGAGAGTTACCATGCTTAATTGATTCTTGATTTGCATACTGTTTTTCACATTCTTATGCTCATCTTTATCTTGCTCACATGTTCATGCATTATTTGTAAAGATTGTTAGATAGATATAATTGATTTCTGTTTTTGATTAACTCACGTGTTCTTGATGGCTTGAGTGATTTGGTTAGTCTTAAGGTCTTTTACTTGTAATATTTCCAGCATTATTGTGCTTATAATACCTTGTTGTTTTAATCTGTTTTTGTGTATTTTGGATTGATCTCTTGGTGTCGTACCACTATTGAAAGAGTTTTTTATTTAGATATTTTCCCCCTCAACAAATTGTCCCCGAAAACGGCGCCAATTTGTTGAAAGCGGAATATCTATCTTTTCATTTGTTTTCTCTTTTTTGGTTAAGTAAGTGAACTCGGTTTTATTCTTTGTTCACCATCTCGGCTTTGTTGAAATAGATTCCAACGCCGGTATAATGGTTTCAAGAATATTCCAGTTACAATTTACTTCTAATAATCATGTGAATAAGTTATTCCTACTTTGCCCCATCCCGACTTTGTTAGAATAAATTCTAACGCCGGTACAATGGTATCGAAGCAATCCCCTATTACATAATTATTAAGTACATTTGAATATCATCTCGGTTTTGTGGAATAAATTCCAACATCGATTTAATGGTATTCTAATGTACAAAAGTGAAGAATAGTTAGTTGTTAGAAACACAAATAAATAAATAAAGAACAAAAGAATAATAAATTTAGTGACCTTTTATTTATTTACTCCCTTTCGGGTTCATTTTATTAACAAACCAAACTTCTTCCTTAAGGAAGGTTGGCATTAAAGAATAAATAAATTGCGGAAAGTAAATAACAATGAATAAAAGTTAGTAAGTTAGTTTCATCACTTTTGTATATTAAAAGGTGTTTCAACAAATAAATTTATTGATAACACTTTACTATTTTAGAATTTACACCTCTTTCAAGATTCAATTGTAGTATAGTATAGGGTTATGTCGAACCACAAGTAATTGCCTAATAGAATGAATCATATGAATATTTCAATGCACAAATAATGAGTAAACATATTTTGATTTTGATTTGATTTTGATATAAATATTTAACAATAAATATAAACTAAGTATTAACAAATTCTTGAGGAGATAAGATCAATTTGAATGACGAAAATATTTCTCGACTTCTTATGTATTTGAACTACTTAGACAAGTTCTTATGTTTTACTTTGATTAACTCCAAACACCAAGGTCTGAAATC
>NC_032028.1:18123327-18159763 GCF_001865875.1 Lupinus angustifolius | reverse complement strand
AAGTAGTACAACTATTTCTTAGTTTATCTGTTAAGTGTTTGAGACAAGTAATTTTCTTGACTTGAAATCGGTTTTTAGGTGATCAATCTAAAAAGAGCATTAAGAACTTCTCAAACAAATAAGATTAACCAAAGCACCAACTTGAATGATTAAAATTCAAATTTAGAATAAAAGAAGAAGTAGAAATACATAATCAAATTTCAAATGAAATTGTTAGGAGCATGAACCATCCATCCAAGGATTGGATGCTTTAAGTTCCAAATGAGATTACAAAATGAATTTTTGCATCTCAACAAGAAGAGAAAATTGTGTTTTCACTTTAGGGAAGAAGATTTTCAAGGCAAGAAGCTATCAAGATCTATTTTTCAAATGAAATGCCTTCCTATTTATAGAATTTCCTTGGAACCGCTGAGGTGCTTGTTTGCACCGCTCAGCAGATGACCAAACCCTTCAGCATGGGTTTGGTCACTTGGTCAAGTAGCTTTGTCACCTCCTTAAGCTTGACTCGCCAAAGCTAGTTGTGAGCCATGAAACCAGCTACGGTGAGCTACTCCTGAAAAGCCTATGGTGGGATACTTTAAGTGAGGTCATGCATGACTTTATAGTTTCTTGATGGCTAAGTAATTCTGGGTGTACACCGTTGAGCACACATGTGGCACCACTAAGCTGCCTGCTTGAGCAGCTTTGATCTTGCTGACTGAGACGTGGCTTGGTGCTTGCTGACCTGGTCAGGTGTCTGGTTCACCGCTGAGCATACATGTTGCACTGCTGAGCTGCCTGCTTGAGCAGCTTGGGCGTGTATCAGGCTTGTGTCTGACTGTGCCAAGCTTGTGTTCTGGCCGTGTCAGGCTTTGTCTGGTGCTAGGCTGAACGGTCAAGTAGGTCCACTAAGCTGCCTGCTTGAGCAACTTGGTATGTGCCAGGTTGGTTTGACTGAGCCAAGTTGGGTTTGACCGTGCCACGCTGGTGTCCAGGTTAGCTCAACATGGCTTGGTCCACGCTTAGCTGCCTACTTGAGCACATTGAATTTGAATTATTTTTCTTCTTCGACCATGAGTCTTTATTCTCTTTTCCTTTTTTTCTTTCTAAATCCTACAAACATATTAAAGAGAAATACAAACACAAATATACAAGATTGTGATATTTTATCTAAAAACTGTTAAATTAAGTTGGTTTTTCTCAATTATGCTTAAGATAAGTGTCATAAAGTGTATGAAAATTAGGTATGTTTGACACTTATCAAACTCCCCCCAACTTAAAACTCTGTTTGTCCCCAAACAAAAGGTAAAATAACAACCACTTGGCTTTGGAAAAATTAGGTTTGTATAAGATCAAAACTTATGCATGATTCCTTTTAAGTTCCATGAGATGTGTTTATGATTATGTGACTTTGACTCATAATGCTTCAAACTAAGAATTGAACACATCTTTTCAAAACTCATTTAGCAATTAACTTATTAAAAATGTTATCAATCAAAGAGATGCATTTCACACACGGTTCAAGAATGGAACCAAATGGGGTGAGTGTTTCACTCAAAACTCAACTTGTTTGGTTCGCAAGAATTTAATTTTGTTTTTCATCTCAACACTTACTTTGATTGCACAATTTTTTTCAAGAATCACTAAGGTCTTATTTAGGTTGTAATGAGGCTTGGCCAAAGGAAATTGGTTTTTCAAGATATTCAAAGATACTTTCAAAGTTAAAAGAGAGCAAAAATTAATTTTTCATTAAAAACATATACTCCTTTCAGCTTTTTTCCATTTTTCCTTCCCTCATTCTTTTTCAAGGGTTTAGGTGTTCTAGATTTCAAGAAAGAAGCAACCTATGTTTTTTTGTAAATTGAATTGGTGTGTGATCATACGTATATTCAATATTGTGAAGAAGTAAATCTCCCAAGATCAGAAGGGGAGGCCTGGATGTAGTTTGTAGTGGACAGCAAACGAACCAGGATAAAAATCGATCTTTGCACGTTGTTCTCTCCTTAAATCTTCTTTACTTTTCTTTTTGTTTCAATTTGATTTAATAGCTGATAATTTGTATAATTGTTCACTGTCATATGCTTATTAATAGTGTTTAACAATATCTGCTTTATCTCTGTTCAATTCATTTTAAATAACTGTGTAATTTGCCTCTCTGATCATTCTGTTCTGTGCATGTGTTAATTGATTAATATTAGGTGTTAATCGATTAAGTGGGCTGCTTCCAGAATTAGGTTTTAGTGAAAGAAGCGATGATTGATAACCGCTACACCTATTCAACCCCCTTTCTAGGTGTTCCTAGACCACTGATACCTAACAAGTGAGTTTGAGAGTAGAAGATGATAGATTTGTTAAATAAAATACATGAAATTTATATGATAAAGAAATTATATCCACCATAAATGAAGAAAAAATTGAAAGAGTATAAAAGAATAGAAAATCATACATCTAAGAAGAACATAAAATCATTTCCAAGGATGGTGTCGACGATCTATCCACACGCCAAAGGGCAATAATTCTCACATTGATCTTCTAAGTATCTTTCACAGCATTAATCTCTTCAATGGAATTGGCTCTACGTGCTATATGTGTGATAAAATTTCTAAAAGTAAAGCAAATTGTGAATAACATAGGATAATGCAGTATTGTTTTCCTGTAACAGTAACTAAGAAAGGGAGAGATGAATAAGTATGAAAATAAAAGGGGATTGTGGAAATTAAAAGTTAATATTTTATAAGCTAGCAATTATCATTATTAGAATTTAATATTTTGCAACCGTTAATTTTTTCCTATACAATTATTATGCACTTAACTTTTTTAGGCAATTGTTAATTTAACCACGTTAACTTTTGGGAAGTTTAATATTTGAAGCATTTAATATTTCGAACACGTTATGTATTCGGATTATAATAATAATAAGCATTTAATATTTTGAACACGTTATGTATTTAGATTATAATAATAATAATGTAAATCATTTTGAATTATTGATAGTTAACACGTTAACAATAGCCAAAATATTAAATGATTTATGCAAAATATTATTTAATCACGTTATAGGTTAACTTTATTTAGGCAATTGTTAATTTAGCCACGTTAACTTTTTGGAAGTTTAATATTTGAAACATTTACACACGTTATGTATTCAGATTATAATAATAATAATAATGTAAATTATTTTGAATTGTTGATAGTTAATTTTTTTATAGCCAAAATATTATTGAACCATGTTAACTTTTGGAAGTTTAATATTATGTATTAAGATTATAATAATAATAATAATGTGTAATAATAATAATAATGTAAATCATTTTGAATTATTGATAGTTAACACGTTAACAATATTGGAAGTTTAATATTTGAAGCATTTACACACGTTATGTATTCAGATTGTAATAATAATGTAAATCATTTTGTGGGCAAGAATTTTGGAGACAAATAGATTCAATGAAGTCATGACACATGTCATAGATGATGTGGCAATTCAATGAGGTGGTGACACATATATGTGAAGAAGGTTTTTTTGTTAAATCTGATGGCTAAAGTGAAGGAGTTTAAGGAATGAAGTAAATGAGGTTGTGAGTTCGTGTCTCACTCATAGCAAATTAAAAAATGAGTTATAAGGTGGTTTAATTTGATGACCCACAAGAAATATTAACATACTAACATTTGCCAATAAAAAAGATACTGTTTAAAAGTATGAGTATTAAAATCAATATTATTAATATTGTACCAGTAATCAAACCGATTAAGGTAGTGGTATAATGATATATTGGTTCAACTAGTGGTGTACTAATTAAACCACATATTGGTTAATTATACAATATATATATTTCAAATGCATTTATTTATTTGATGTTTTATATAATTATGTTTGTCTTAATAGTTTCCTTAACTGATGTGATGTTTTTTTGTTTTGTTATTAGAATAATTAATTAACCATTTCAACACACCATAATGTCATAATGGGTGAGGTTAAGCCAAACCACATAAACAACTCAGCCCAATTAAGAGAAAACCTAATTGTATCTAACCCTAATTTAGAATAGAAAAGTAGCATTCAGGAGAGAGAGGCAAAATTAACATAATCAGCTTGAATCTTAATTCCTAATGGTGGCTCAAGTGTCAAACATCATCTCTTCCTCTTACTCTCAAACAACCACCACCCCATTTCGATTTAAGCTATTATATGTGATAAACACATTGCCCAATCATGCCACTAACGCAGTTTATTTCTGTGTATTAGTCGTAGTCCCTCACTCTCATATCTCCCAATTTTTTTCTTCTTCTCACCTATTGGTTTGGTTTACACAAATATGATCGATGCACTGATTTTCTTCAAAACCAGCCAATTTCTAATGGTTTTTGTTGATTCAAGTGCATGTTCGATCTAACTACCCTAACATATTGGCATAGGGTCTAGTTCACCAGTTTTTTAGGTTTAACCGGTTGGTATGGCACGGTTTTAATAATACTGATTAAAATATTAGAATTTAATTTTTTTTTATTCAATGTATTATATTAAAAGAAGGGTATTAAATAAGTTTCCAAAATCTAAAAGGAAAATAAATTGTGATAAAAAATCTAACCATTAATATTTTATACACTTTTGCTAACCATTGTCCTAAGTAGGGCTGGAAACGAGTCGAACCGAGTCGAACCAAAGTTTAGTTCGATTCAGCTCGATAAGGATTGGTCCAGTTCGAAACTCGACTCGAGTTCGATATGAGTTATTTGTTGAGCTCGAGTTCGGCTTGATTAAAGTTTGTGAACTGTTCGGCTCAGTTTGAATTGGTTCATTTGGACAACTTAAATAGTTAATTAATTTTAAAAAAATACTACAAAAAGTTTTATACATATAAATATAACCTTTTTTATATATAATAATAATAAATATAAAAAATAATTAATGAGTCATAATAAACATAAAAATTAGTTTATATATATATATATATCGAAACAACTCATGAACCAAACGAGTCGAACTGTAATCAACTCAAGTTCGGTTCGTTTATTTAACGAGCTCAATTTTCAGCTCAAGTTTGGCTCATTTGGTTTATTAACCAAGTTTATCGAGCTAAATAATGAATCGAGTTTCGAACGAATACCGAGTTGGTTCGGTTCATTGTCAGCCCTAGTCCTAAGTACAGTGTTTAACCAAACAAAAATGTATAATTTACCTTTGGAATTGATATATTTATTTTACTAAAATTTAATATTTGAAGTCTTTCAAAAATGAATCTACATATTGGGTTGCTTAAATATTTCTTTAAGGGCAATGATTAAAAAAGTCATTTTTATAAATATTAGTATTAAATCATTTTGATATAAAAATGTAATGTATGAGAATTAACTTTCTTGATTATCATTTAAAAATTTAAAAATGTCAATATATATTACCATTGATGCACAAATAGTATTCAGAATTATAATTACATGTAACTCTAGATGCTAAATATTTAAAGGAGATTGAACTTTACTAATTATAACGACTTAACGAGAATAATAAGTATATTTATTTACAAAGAATAGTTTTCCCACATCGGCTGCCACGCAAAGTTGGAAGATGTCAAGCTTCAAGGATAAGCTTTTAATAAATTAAGAATTTGGATCCTTAAATCATTTTTATTTTATTATAGGATTATTAAATAATTTTCAAAATATACAAGAGAGCATTAAAATATGTGCATTACAAGCTTTAATTTAACTTTCTCATTTTTAAAGAGGATGATTCATTTATATAAAGTTAAATTTCAACCACTCTTATATAATTAATATCTTTTTATCAAAAGATAACTTATGTGATGAATCCGTTTATCAATAAATATATATCATTTACCTCAAATTTGAAACAAATAAAAATTGATAAATATATGATAAAATATTCCCATTTTTTATATATTTTAAAGATTTATAAATGATGTACTAAAACAATTTTTTTGATTTTGTGAAAGTGAATCCAACAATAGTTATTCTTATATAAAATCCATTTTATATAATTAGTTTTGCGTTTTAATAGTTGGTCGAATTGAACTTCTATTTTTTAAATATAGGAGCACTAATTAATTTTCTAAATACATTTTTTAACATTAAAATAGAATTTGATAAAATAAAAGTTAGAACATTAAATTAGGAAAAAACCTAATTGTGTGTTTGTGTAATAATGTAAGGTCTCAAAAGATCTCCATAAATCGTACTAGACCAAATGTCAAATGTTTGATTTTTGGAGCGAAGCGTAGAACAATAACATACACTAAAAAGATTAATTCTTAAATCATAAGGTGAGAAAATACCCATTAATTATACAAAAAAATTGAATAATCTAACTTGATTTTATTTTAATACTTTTACAAATAGGAGTATCAAATAGCTGTAGAAAAGTCAACAAAAAATAAATTTTCTAAATAAAAATATGATCATTAAAATAGCAGCATTTAATGCTCTTATTTAATTTTACTATTTTTACTATGGGGAGTATTCAATAATTTTCACAAATGTTAGTAACAAAAAATAATTTTCAAATTAAAATATGAGCACTTAAATAAAAATATAGAATGGTAATGGTCTGACTTAACAGATAGAAGCTTAACATATTTTATTAAATGAAATTGAATGCATTAAATTGAGCACTAATCTGCTTAACGATCATAAAAATCACAATTGGGAATATAGGACTGATAAATCAAATCAATTCCATAATCGTTTAAAATTTGATGAATTATTTAGATTTATAAATATGGTTTAAGAACCAAATGAATCACACTTGAACTAAAAATTAGAACTTTAACCAAATATAGTTTGACACATTAGTTTCTTGAGCTAGCTTAATTATACATATGTATATAAATATGTATATTTTGTATATATGAATATGTATATTATATATATATATATATATATATATAATATTCCTATATATACCTGTTGAGTATATTTAATTATATATATATTAAATAAATAATTATCATTCGAGCGGACGAACTTAACCCGTCGAGCTAATGAGTTGAACTCAACAATTCACAAACTCTCGACGAACAAACCAATTCAAGTCGACAAGTCCTACCAAACAGTTCGTGAATTTCAATCGAGTCGAATTCAAGTTGAAAACATAACTTGTTTCAAACTCGACTTGAGTTTGACCCAATCAAATCCTCACCGAACTAAGTTCTAGTTCATTTTTGTTCGAAAATATATATATAGGTTTGACCAACTTGATACTCCATATTCGTTCTCCATATTCGTTCTTAACAATAAAACCCACCTATAATTTAAAATGCTACCACATTTGTCCTTCTAGGATTCATTGATCGGCTCTTTAGTATTTTTTCACGAATTTTAATTTTACTTTATCCGGGGCTATTTTAAACCTTTAGGAACTAATTTGGTGATATTTATTTTGGGGAATTAAGTTGGAGACTCTTATAATTGAACAACTAATTTGATATTTAATCTCTATTAATTTGTCCTTAACAAGTAATTAGCCTTATAAATTTGTAATATATGAGGTTGTGTTATTTGATCGAACACCAACTTCAGAATATTATATTTGATACTTTTTATGTTTTATCTTAATCCCTTTCATACAATATTAATCTTTTATTTATATATATATATATATATATATATATATATATATATATATATATATTAAAAACATAACGAGTGCATGATGTGGGTGAACTCAATTTCCAGTGTAATTTAATGAGTGTATGCCTACTACTATTTTTATTGCCATTTTTAAATATTATTTGACCAGTTTCATATTTTTATATTTGAAGGTATATATATAACTTAAAAATCATTAATTGATATAAAATTTATATATTTCACTAAAGTATCTCAGTTAATCCAAAATGAAAATCACAATAAAGAAAAATGAAGAACTAAGAGGTGTAAAAAAAGTTATAAATAATTGTATAATTAGAAAATAATGTAAAAATATGCATTGCAATTCTAAAATATAAAATTAATTGGAAGAATATGAAACATTAAAAAAGTATGATCCCACTTACAGCTAACATACAATGAAGGGGAGATCAAAAGTGTTATACGGGATTACGATGGTGGGAAGAGTCTAGGTTTGAACGACTTCAACTTCAAATTCATAAAAAAAATTTGTAACCTAATGAAGGATGATATCATTGATATGGTACACGACTTCCACGACAATATAAAAATAACCAAATGCATCAACTCCTCATTTATTTGCTTAATATTGAAGAAGGAAAACCTACAAAATACGGGGACTACATATCGATCACTTTGATTAGATGCCTATACAAAATCTTCCTTGAGAAATTGTACACAGAGATTGCAGAATGTGCAAGGAAAGGTCACCACCAATATCCAATAAATTTTCCTCAAAGGAATACACATTATAGATAGAGTGGCAATTCTACAAGAAATCATCCATGATGCAAAGTGAACAGTGTGACAATGTACTATCTTCAAGATCAATTTTAAAAAGGCCTTTGATTCTGGAGTTTCCTCGACCACATGATGCCTCAGTTAGGCTTCTATAAAAAATGGAGAGGGTTGATAATGGAATGTCTGACCACAACCACAACTTCAATCCTTGTCAATGACAATCCAATAAAAGAGATTCATCTCCAATGTAGACTACAATAAGGCGACCCCTTATCCCTTTTTAACTTCCTAATTACAGAAGAAGGCCTATCTAGACTCATGCGGAAATCCATCACGAAACGCTTATTCACTCCTTACAAGGTGGGACTTGATGATGTTAATGTTTCCTGGCTACAATCTAATGAAGATGTAATTATGATCAGAGATAGTTCTAAGTGAAACATACTGACATTGAAAAGTATCTTGAGGTTGTTTGAGCTATCTTGAGGTCTAAAAATAAATTTCACTACAAGCAAAGTGATGGGACTAAATGTTAAGGGGGATCATATCAAAAGCATGGTTGACTCTCTAAAGTGCAGGGTTATCCGTCAATCATTTTCTTATTTGGGAATTTCGGTGGGTGTAAACCATAAAAGGCATAATATCTAGACCCCACTTATCGAAAGGCTTCAATCAAGACTCTCATCATCGAGAACGAATCATACTTCCTTTGGTGGTCGCGTCATATTGATCGATGTTGTCTTATATACTCTTCATGTGTACTACTACACCTTCTATAAAGCTTTGTCACTCGTTATTCACTCTATCCAAAATATTCAAAGGGATTTTAAGTAGGAGAAGTTGAGTGAAAAAGGAAGATAAATTGGGTTAAATGGAAAGAGGTGTGCAAGGAAAACCCTAAGGGATGGTTAGGGGATTAAAGACATACACTTATTCAATCTAGATCTTATAGGGAAATGGAAATGATAGATTCTTATTAAGGGAGATAGTCTTTTGTACAGTGTATTGAGATCTAAATATGGGCATATCACAACTAATTCTTCTGAGGTAGGACACAAGGTTCCTTCATTAAAAAAACACCATGACTTAGCTATCTAGATAACCTTCAAATTAGGGATATCGACAACCCTCATTGGTTCTGAGTAGGAGTTATACGAAGCATAGGGGACAATACAACTACAATATTTTGGCATGATACTTGACTTGGGTCTACAAACTTATTGTCTAGGTTTAGAAAGCTTTATAATCCGAGTTTGTCAAGGGGGACACTTATAAATAAGTTAGGGAGATGGTAAAAAAGGAAGTGGGTGTGAAACTTAGCTTGGAGAAGACAACCATTTGTTTGGGAATCAAAAGTGATTGCTAATCTATTGTAGGAACTGCAGCAATATGTGCTACAAGAAAACATACTTCACTCATTGGATTGGCCCCATGAAAAAATTAAAGAATATTCGGTCAAGTCAGTTTACAAGATCTTCACTCAACTAGCAAACCAAAAGGAACACAACTGCCATCACTTACATCTTCTACGAAAATCCAAAGCACTAATGAAGATAACTACTTTTGTAGGAGACTTTTTCCAAGACAAATTATCAATTATAGAGGCTTTGTTATGGAGGGGGTAAATTTAGCCTCAGGATGAGGACCTTTGCGCATCTTCTGCAACAAGAAACCAGAATCCATCCAACACATTTTCTCGTCATGTCGACTTACCTACTCAGTTTGACAATCAATCTACAATTGGATGGACATTAGCATTGCTCTTCCACTAGACCGAATTTTACTAGGTACATGAGCATGGCAAAGATAAAAAGGTCGAAAACTTTGGAGTGTCATTTGGTTAGAAACAATATGGTCCATTTTCATTGGTTAGAAATGACGCTATCTTTAACTCAATCAAGCCTTCTCTGCAACAAATCATAGAATCTGTGAAGGTGAAATCTTGGTTGTGGATCAACAGAAAGATAGACAATGCTACAATAACCTATTATAAATGGATTGCAAAACGACATGCATTTTTTTAAGTATCTTGATTATACTTCTTTAAATAAGTTCAATTTATACTTCCCACACTTTACAATATCTTTGTATCTTTTGTTTTTTTGTGCATTATAATAAAATTATCTTTTATTTACCAATAAAAAATATGGTCCTCAATTTCATTATCAACTACTTCTACACGTGTTTTAACAAAAGACATGAGGTAATAAACTTGTAAAGTGATTCTTAAGTAGAAGAGTTGACTTCATTGAATTTGAGCTTATTATTGTACATTGTTTTAGATTAAGTGTTTAGGGTTCGTTTGCTAGTTGAGTTTTGGAGTGTAATGAAGAGAAAATGAAGGTTTTGGAGCTATCTCACTAGTATATTTTATGACTCTCAAGCCTTCCATTTTCTGTTGTTCATCTCCAAAATCAACTCACAAAGAGAATAATATTACTGATATTACAAGGTGACTGAAGTAAGCTATCAAACTAAAAACAAATATTACTTATAAGCACTTGCTAAGGAGCATTGTTGTATGTATAAGCCAACATAATTAAATGTGTCACACATATAATATCACTCATTGGAGGAAATGTTGCCATATGTGACACATTCTACCGTGCTCACAAAAGCGCTATTAGATCTTATCCTACATTCTACTACAATCACATAGATAGCGCCCAAAAGCACTATTAAATATCAAGTATAAGTGTTGTTGAATAGCAAGTCTAACGTATATAATTGAATCATCAATCCTCTAATGGCAAAATATTACTGTCATGGTTAATCTAAAATGATGCACAAAATTAGAGGAGCAATCAAAATCTATAAACCTATCTTTGGTATATGTGAATTAGAGTGGAGAGAAAATGATGAGAGAAATTCAAGAGAACAAATAAATTTTCATTGTTTGGTTGGGAAGAGAGAAGATAAGAAAAAGTGGGTGGGACCCACCATAAATTCTTTCTCTCCAACTTTGGTGAGAAAATTAAGAGAAAATGAAAATTTTGGATGAAATGTCAAAAATGTCATTTTTTTCTTTACTTATTAGTTTTAAATACTACTAATATAAATAAGTCTCTTTTGAATATAAAAAATATTAATTAAAAAAGTTAATTGATATTATAATAAAATATATAATTTAAAATTATAATATTTATTTTTAATTAGAAAACAACATTTTTCATTCTCTTTTCTTTATCTTAGAGATATTTTTGTCCTTTGAACCATAATAGTATTATTAATATTGTACCGGTCATCAAATCGTTTAGGATATTTGTACAATGGTATAATGATTCAACCGATACTTCACTAATTAAACCGCACACCAGCGAAATTAGATGTACATATATAATATATTAACATTAATGTTGAAAAACCAATAAAAAATCAATATTTTTTACTTTCATTAAAAAATTAATTTTACATAAAAACAAGTTGGTATGACCGATACATTTCAATTAAAAATCGGCTAGTATGACCAATTTTGACCGATTTTGGCCGGTTTTGGCCAGTTTTGATAGCATGACCGTTACAATTATTGTATCGTAACGATATTACGATCGGTTCACCGGTTTACTAGTTCAAACGGTCAGCACAAACCGGTTTTTACTGAACCATAACATCATCTTTGTCTTGTCAATTTCCATCAAACCAAATTAAATAAATAATTTTACCAAATTCCTAATATTTTTCTAATTATAAAATTAATAATGATTTTCAAATTACTAATATTTATTTAATGATCTACATAGTTAATTATTCTATTTAATAATTATAATTTAGGTAATAAATTAACAAATAATAAATAAATATTACTTATATAATAATAAATAAAATGAGATTCAACCATTTTCTTTGCATTGAATGCATTATATCTCTTGCTTATAATAAAACTCCATTACTCCCTTCACTAAATTCTTCAATTTGAATTCAATCATATCATTTTTTTTATTATTATTTTTATTTTGTAGTTACTTACCTTCTTCCACTTTGATTACATTTACTAACAATGTGTTGAGCTAGTAGTGTAAGTCTTCACTAGATCATCAAGATGATCAAAATGTTAAAAGTTTGATTCATGTGAGCAACACTTGTTGGAAGGGCAGTTACGCACTCTGAAAGAGATTAGTTTCTTACTAAAAAGATAATAAAATATCTTTGATAGTACCAAAAAACATTCATTACATTTTATTTAGACTTTTATTTTACTCACTCATTTAATAATTACCTTGAAATATGTCTTATTCAAAACAAACTACTCATTTAATAATTAACTTGAAATATGTCTTATTCAAAACAAACTTTGTCCTGTTCTCCACCTTTCTCTCTTTCACACCTTAAAAATTATTAAACCATTTCATCTCTTACAACATTCATTACAATGCATTTGCCTTCCTTATATTCATATGTAACGCACATTTTTATTTTCTCTTTCTCTCACTACTTTCTACTCTTTGAAATCTTCCTTTCATTTTGTTTTTTTTTTTTTTACCCAATGGTTTAAGTAACCCTATTTACTAACCTTATACGTGTGTCACGTGTAAGTAATGTACTTTTGCACCTGTAGGCCAGATAATAGCAGGTAACAGCCTAATATTGCAATATCCAATATATAATTGTTATTTCTTCTTTGTGATATAGTAATATATTTATTGGGAGAGATAGTTACATATCTTAAAAGAAAATAATTCCTTATTGATATAATAAAAATATTTTAATTAATTAATAAAAAATACTTGAATCAATGATATCTAATATGATCTCATCCTCATCTTTATTAAATATTTTGTTCTTTACTTGTATTTTATTTGTGCCCCACCCCTTCAGGGATGCCCCAACTTCTTACAAAATAGTATTGAGGCTTCACTCCTTTCACAATTCATCCAGTTAGATTTGTCTCAATTGTTTTTCTTTTGCTTACAGTTTTACTCAAGTTAGCTCTCTCAGGTGATGCTTTTGATTCTTTGTTTGATTTAATAACCTTCATCCTTATGGTCTAAGCCATTTTTCATGATCAAAATGTTTCAAAGTTTGGATTTTTTTTCTTCTTCCGTTTTACATTTTCATGGTCAATGAATCTTTTCTTTATAAGTAAATTTGTATTAACGAAGCACAAAGAATGTAGTTTCATTCTATTCTAAAATTTTAACTCTTTATTGAATTATTGTTCATTTTTATGATTTGCTTCAAAATTTAGAATTTTTACATCCTTTCTCGTTCTATTCTCTGAAGTACTTTCCCATTATTGTTATAATTTGTTCATTTGAATTTGGCACTGAAGTTTATATAATTCATCATATACAGGGGCTTGAATTATTCAAGAAATGGTACCTCTTCAAGGTCTCGAAATTCGACCTTTGTTTCTAGAAAGATACAAAGGGAAAAGTGACAAAGATGTAAAAAAGGAAACTGGTTCAAATGTTTGGACCAAAATGATGTTTTCCTTAGGTTGCATGGCTTTGTGGTCAAACACTGGAGATTCCTCAGGAGGTAAAAACAAATAAGATGATTTTCTATGTTCTATTATTCTCTTTAGTTTACATGATTTTATAATTATAATTATAATTATATATTATGATCAATTTTAATAAAAACACATATTGAACTGCTTGACTCGTATATTAATAAGGTGGCTCATTTCTTTTCCCTTCATAAAATCGGTCTTTTGTCCTTAATTGTCTTCAACCCTATCACCTTCCGAAAAATATTTTAATGGTCAATTAATAGAATAATGGGAAATTTGATCAAGTTCATTAAATTTTAGATATAGTTTCTTGAAAGCATGGAACCCTAAAGTTCTATCTTCAACCATTTGCTTGCTATATATGTAACACTATTTTTTTATAAAAATTTCTACTTGAATCTCACATTTTTTGTATAGAAATAGGGAGAGAAATGTTGGAGATACTTGAAATATATTATTATATGAATTCCATATTAAATACGGTTAGAATGGAGGTGAGAGACCAATACTATATATTGGACTCACGTTCTTTATTACAACTACTAATTAAAAGAGTCATGTGAGTCTTGGGCTCATGAATGTGCTAAAGCTGATAATCCTTATTTTGTTATAGTATATTGATAGCTGCTCCCAAGGTTTTATAATGAACCCTTCCATTGCCCCAACAATTGGTAGATGACTCATCACTCATTCGTCATATTCATGGTGGAGAAACTCATTAGAACTAGTAATTTTCAATTGTAGCAAAGGATGATAAAAGATGTGTTGGTTGGACAAGGTCTCCCAAAGGCACTATGTGAAGATAAACTAGATGAGTTAAGGGAGAAGGAAGCATGATAGGATCATGGTGGTGTCCACCACCATGTTGGATCTAAATCCATGTATGAGACAAGGACCCATGTGGAACATCAGCCTTTGAGACAAGTGATGCCAATATTTCTGTACATGCTAGAGAGGATGATTTTAATTGAGATGATAAGTGGTTTATCCTTATAGCTTTTCCATAGCGTCATAGAGAATGATGTTAATTACTCGTGGATCCACTAGACCATACATGCGTTGGTTAACTTAGACGCATGGTATAACATGAGCATTGGCTTAGATGCAATGTGTAATGGAATATTGGTAAAGATGTAAGACGTGACATGAGCATTAGCTTGTATACTAGAGTGTGATACGAGCGTTAGCTTAGATGCACGAGTGTGACACGAACATTAACTTAGATACTCGAGTGCGACATCAGCATTGGTTGACATTGATCAAGGTACATTGTGGATATACTTTTTAAGGTGGGGAGTGGTATTTCTTTGAAGTATGATTGTCGTTATAAACAATTTTGGTATTTATTGAGGATTTCAAATGAACCATCATGGTTCAGTTGAGCTGAGTAGTGAAAAAGGGAGTTGTTGGTGAACTTTGGTGTAGAGCTATGTGGTGTGTTCCATTGAATGACAATACATGAAGCTACACTATAAGTTTGGAGAGCTAGGCTCTTGGTAACATTGTCAATGGTACTCGTAATGTCTTTTGTTGAAGGGGGACATGCTCTTATATTGAAGTGTTGTTAAAGAATTAGGCATTAAGAAAAGTGAAATTAGATATTCGCGAAGGTGAAGATTGTTGTACATATTTCCTAAATATTGTGATATTAGTCTATTTCAATCAAGATGGTTATTGTCGAGAATGCTTGAAATATTATATGAAGTCTGAATTTGTCTTGAATTGAAGTTGAGAGACCAAAACTATATATTAAGCTCAAGTTCCTTGCTAGAACTTGTACCAATTAGAAGCATCTTATATGGGTCTTGGGCCCATAAGTGTGTCAGAGTTTGTAATATTTATTCTCTCATAATATATTGGTAGTCGCATACAAGGGACACAATACAATTAGCCGAACCCCATTAACAAATTCTTGTCTTTCTCTTTTCTATTTGTTCTCTACATTTTATTTGATTGCTTGTTACCATAATTGTGCAACGACTACTTCAGTTGCACCAACAACAAACATGAAAATTGAGCCGTTCTATTTGTGATATTAGAATTTCCGTTTTGTAATTACTACTAGTATGATTAACTTGCAATTACTGTTCTTACATAATTTTTCTAATGAATTTGTTTTACTTTATTGCCTCTTTTTTTATAAGACTAAAATTATATTAGATGACGAAACTTCATTCTTTCTTATATTGTTCTTAATAAGACTCAACAAAAATAGTGGAGGGAGAACATAAAATTTGGGTCCTATTATTCCTCAATAATGACAAACTATTAGACTTTTATGAAGTGTCTAATTCACATGTTTCATAGCTTATTATATTTGATCTGACATCTTTTGTATGTAAATCAGCAGCAAATAAATATGATGATGGTAATGATAGAGACCAATCAGTATCCTCAACCAACAAGAATTCAGAATCTGAATCCCATCATGGCATAAGTGAGAAACTAAAGGCTTATCCAAATCTCAGAAGTTTCTCTTATAATGAGCTTAAGTTGGCAACACATAATTTTAAAGCTCGACATGTTCTTGGGGTGGGTGGCTTTGGCACTGTATACAAAGGATGGCTCAATCCAATTGAAAAATCTCCATTGAGATATGGAATAAAAATTCCAGTTGCAGTGAAGACTCTTAACCATGATGGATTTCAGGGTCATAAGGAATGGCTTGTATGGAACCTTTTATTAACCCTAAATCTATTTTTTATTTGCACCAAATTTTTTCTTGGCAAAGTGCCTATGCTTTGCATAAATTATTATTTATTTGTTGCTTATTTTCTTTTTTTGGCAGGCTGAAGTTAACTATCTTGGTGAACTTCTTCATCCAAATCTAGTGAAATTGGTTGGATATTGCATTGAAGATGAACAAAGGCTACTTGTTTACGAGTTTATGTGTCGAGGAAGCTTGGAACGCCATTTATTTAGGAGTATGTCTTCCAACTTATTACATAAAGAACTCTGCATTATCATATCCATATATACATGTTTATCATTACTAAACTATAACAATACCTTTGGAAATACTATAGTAAGTTGTTGGAAATACTAAAGAAATTAAAGGAGAAAGAAGAGCACATTGTATCTTCGATTCAATAATAGGGAGAAAGAAAAATATTTTTCCCACGATGTTGTTTTCCTTGAGGAATAGGGCAAGACTTTGGTCTTCATAATGTAGGTTTTATTTGATAATTTCACAACTCTGAGAGACAATTTGAAGATGTCAAGGTGCCCTTATACACCAAAGATGGACTAATTTCCTTAGGTCTGTTTGTGAGTTGAGGTTTGAAGAGAAATCAATTTACAACCCTGAAGGGTTTGTTTGAGAGTTAAATTTTGGAGAGGAAGGAAGAGAAATGAAAAGCATGGGAGCCATGAAATACACTTATGAGATGACTCTCAAGCCTTCTCTTTCCTTTTCTCCCCTCCAAAATTCAACTCCCAAACAAAGCCTAAGGGGTAAATCTTGTCATTAGGAGGAGGAGCTAATTCCAGTCGAGGTATTATGGCTCCCCTCCAGGTCCCACTAAGTATATATAGCTCTTTCCTGTATCGGGGTCTAACATTCTTGCTTATTAAGAAAAAGTAAGAAATTTTGTGAAGAATCTATAGAATATAATGTTATAATCTTGTAATCAAGAGTGATATTAATATGGAAGAAAGATACCTTGCTACTTTCTACAATATGCATGTATTACATGCTGGTCCTAAATGTAATTGGCGATCAAAATCTAAGCAATATTACTTTTTTTTATTAGGGGTATATTAATGTGTGTTATTGGTGCATTGCTTATGAACCAAATATAAACTCTTCAATGGAAATTTATGGTTTCATGTATGTTAATAGGTAAAAATATGTTATATAGTGCATTATTTCCATTTTTGAATTGCTTAATTAGTACCATTAGTACACGGACTCTTCTATTAAATACTCAACCAATGAAGGTAATGAGAATAATGCTACCTGAATTAACCATTATGATAATGTAATAACATCATATATTTTCAGGAAATGTGTACCTTCCATGGTCTATCAGAATTAAAATTTTGCTTGGTGCTGCTAAGGGCCTTGCATTTCTGCATGAAGAAGCAGAAAGTCCTGTTATATTTCGAGACTTCAAAACATCAAATATCCTTTTGGATCGGGTAACTAGAACATTGTTACATAATATTCTAGTTTTTTAATTTGACCAACATGCAACTCTTCCTTATCTTATATAACATTTGAATATTTCAGGATTATAATGCAAAACTTTCTGATTTTGGGTTAGCTAAAGATGCACCAGTTGGAGACTTAACCCATGTGTCAACCCAGGTATTTGGAACACATGGCTATGCAGCTCCCGAGTATGTAACCACTGGTTAGTATAATTCATCCTTTTTCTGCCATTGAGTTTGAACTTTGAATTGCCTCTTGTTAACTTGATTCAAAGATTTTTATCTCAATATATGGTAATGTTGCTTATTTATGATGTGATGGAGTATTACAAGTAGTACTAGGTGTACTAAAAAAACCATAGAAATAGTTACTAGCAAAATCTTCCCTAGAAAGTATCATAATAAAAATGATAGGTCATAGGATATAAACACCAATGCAGATGAAGAACCCAAAGCAAACCCATGATTAACCTAACTACTAAGATCTAAGATACCCAATGTTTTAAATTATATTCCTCAACTGCAACGCAACTGTAGACACAATAATATAATTTTGAAAGTCTCCACAACAATATTATAACCACTGTTGTGGTCGTATTGATCACATTTTCCTACAATTTCAATAGACGCAAACCAATCGTAGACACAATTTATAACACGAAGGTACTCACGACATCAAAAATTCCCAAGAGACTACTCAACTAGTAGATATGTGGGACATAAAGTGTGATGACCTAGGTTCAAACCCAACAACTGAAGAATTTCCCTCTCCCCTACCCATAAAAAATTCCACTGCATCACAACATTGGCTAATAAACTCCATTTTTTTCTCAACAGCCACAGAGATCAAATGTCCGAGTGCCATAACAACATCCCAATCCTCATTAATGTTTTCCCCCTCATTATTGCTCTATATGATAGAAATAATGCAGACAATGACCCTTAGAATAATGAACCGCTTCTTTCAGATGCTGAGAATTGCAAAAAATGCGGCAGCCTCAATAGAGAAAAGTTGAACATGCGGTCATGATTTCACTCACTTGAGAGTTTAAATATGGAAGAGAATTATATTAGTTCATGCTCAAATCCTCAACTTTAACCCTATATAAGGAAACCATATTAGTTAATGTAAAACTATAACCTTCTTAAGAAGAGAATTAATGCTTCATGTTGCTTACATTGCAGATTCATTCTCCATTTTGTACATTCCAAACACGCATATGCAAATTTTTGTTCTAATGCAAATGTCTAATGTGATGTATCTTGTTACAGGACACCTTACATCGAAAAGTGATGTATATAGCTTTGGAGTTGTGCTATTGGAAATGCTTACTGGCCGAAAAACAGTGGACAACGATAAGCCTCGTGGTGAACGAATCTTAGTGGAATGGGCACGGTCAAAGCTTAAGTACAAATCAAGGTTAAATGAACTAATGGATCCTAGATTTAAGGATCAATTTCCAGTACATGGTGCTTCCAAGGGTCTAAGGTTGGCTGGGCAATGTCTTAGCTTTGATCCAAAAGCGAGACCTGTTATGAGTGCAGTGGTTCGAGAATTGACCGAGATAAGTGATATGCCATATTCATCGTCCTCTTCTCGACCCGTTAAGCCAAGCCCGCCTAATCAAGATTCAAGCTCATCGGAAAGAAAATCACTAATTCGCTTCAAACCCTCCCCACATCATCACCAAAATTATGCCCTTCCAACACCAAAACCTAGTGGTGAAAAAAGGCCTTGAAATTAGAATGATTTCTATTATAGGGTGTTCAAAATAGTAGTTCTAACTCTTTTATTGTTTCTTATGGCCATGACTATATCTTTTTGGAATGCAGTTACAGCGTAGCAGCAAGTTGTCTGGTATCCAATTATGTTAGAATATAGATTTGTTGTTGTGCTTCAAACCATATTGAAGTGAGATAGCAAATCAAAGTATAATCTTAATGAACATGATTAAATTTTAATGCACACCAGTATTCTGCTTTCTCCTCTATGATTGCACTAGAATCTTTAGTTATCAAGTTTTAGGTAACATATATATCAACAAATGAAAACGGGTTAAGGTGTTAGCACTTGTATCGGTTGAGGTTTTCTATTTAATATAATGTTTTCCATAAGGTATAGAATTTTTAAAATTCCCTATCTGAAGTGTGAAATTGGGTTAATAATGTCTTTATATAAGAAAGTTGGTGTACTCAACCAATGAAGGTAATGAGAACAATGCTACTTTCTTCTTATGAATGAAAGTTGGTGTACTTTTTATCACACAAGTCGAGTGTGAACATAGTGTTTTTGGCTCAATTACATTTTTAATTACAGCAACTATTTTCAAGATAAAGGGAAACTGAAGCAGATGCATCACAAATGCTGACCTGGTGCAAGATATCCATTGGTCCTATCAAATAATGTTCGATTGGAGGAAACAAGGATCTATAATTTACATGTTGAAGTAGCGAAAGCTCCAAGATATCAGTAAAAGGAAACTAATCTAGGTCTAATTGGAAAATGTGTTCAAAGAAAAATCCCATGGAAGGTTCGGGATTAAAAACATATATCTTTTCAATCTAGCTCTCCTAGGGAAATAGAAATGGAGGATTCAAACTAAAAGTGTCAGCCTTTGGTGTGGGGCAGGACCGAAAACAAAAGGAAGATAAAGTTGGTCAAATAGGAAAATGTCTGCAATGAAAAATCCGATGGAGGGTTATATATTAAAAACATACATTGTTTCAATTTAGCTCTACTAGGGAAATGGAAATAGAGAATTCAAACTAAAAGTGACAGTGCAAATATCGAGGTCTAAATATGGGTCTGTCATTATCGGCCATCCTGATAAAGACGGCCTTAATTCCACCACAAAAACATTTACTTTTTGTAAGAGATATCTACAACTTACTTGGCATAGGGATGAACACCATGCAATGGATCTGGAATGTTAGGATTTGGAAATCTTATGGTGAAGTACAACAAATTATTCAAATTAAGTCAATGTAGGGATGAACTCATAAGTGACCTTGAAAGATGGTTGGAGGAGAGATGAGAATGGAATCTAACTTGGTGTATACAATCTTCTACAATGGTACTTTAGCAAATCAAGTATCTCTTAGAAGACATTCAAAATTTCAAAATACGTAGACATACAACAAACTCGCGGGTGTGGGTTCATGACAAATGAAACCTCTTTTCAGTCAAATCAACTTATAAGCTCCTTATCAAATAGATACACCAAAGGGAACACACTAAAAGCAATAATATTAGTATCAATATCCTTTGGACATCAAAGGCCATTTGAAAGTCACTACTTTCACATGTAGACTCTTTCAGAATAGACTACCAAATACAAAATTCTTACTTATAAGGGGAATTGTTCAATTATAGGAGGATATCTATTGTGTAGATTATGTAACAATCAACCCGAATATTCTCAACATCTCTTCTCTTTTTATCAGTTTACCTATTGATAAATTCCCTATCAGAAGAAAATAAAATTAAAATGCTCTGCTAGAGCTTGACATCTCCAAAGATCTGGGATTTCTTCCTACATTATTGGATCTTCTCCAAACTTCTTGGAAATCTTCTTGCTTCATCATGTGCAACAACCCGATACCTTGGAACTTCCTGGATGGTCTTGACCCCTCTCCACAGCTGAAAACACAACCACAGCCGGTCAAGAAGTTATTTGCTCAAGTAGTGACAAATGCATGTGATATTTCATTATCTCAACTCCCCCAACCTTGCGTCAAAGGTGACTTCATAGCTGTCAAAATACCGGAAGATGAATACCAGGCAGGCCTTAAGAGGTGCAAAAATTACCTTCATGGAAGAATCATCTTCTCCAAAGGAGACACTCCCACGAAGTTTCTAGATCTTAAAGCTAAGCTCACAAGTCTGTGGAGCATGATAAGTAAATGGAGCATGATTTCTCTTGGTAAGGGGTATTATGATTTTTCATTTTCAAATGTGGAGGACATGAGAAACACTTTTGCCACTAGTACCTAGAACCTTCATCCTGGCTTCTTGAGGTTACTCTTATGGTCACCTGACTTCAATCCTAGCATTCAGAAGCTCTCCCATTCACAATGTTGGGTGAAAATCCTTGGTTTCCCTTCCACTTTTTATCTTGCAAAAGCTGACACATTCGTTGTTTCGTAATGTATATCACTTCATGTGTTATGAATTTATGATTGGTCATAAAAAATTTAATAACTAATTTTTAACTTAAATATATTTTTTCTGACCAATTATAAACTCATGATATATAGAGTGACATAAACTATAGAATAAAATATATGCTCCTTGCACAATGGGATAATGAATACATTTATTACTTTTCTTAATGAGAGTGTTTTTTATAGAGAAAAAAATGAATGATAGTATATAATAATATATAATAGTATATAAGAGTTTTTTACATTGTCACTATGTCGTCTATCATTCATTTTGAATCATTATTGATTCTTGACTAAATAAATAGTAAATAATATACTCATTGTATATAAATTTACATGTCAGCCAATGAATATTACACTCATTATAAATGGTGTAAATGTGTGAGATGTAATGGGTCTCCCTTTACACACCTCAACGTTTTGCACTTTTTTAAATGTGTAAGTAAACATATTAATTTACTTTTTAGATTTATGGGCAATCCATCTTTGTATGATTATCTAATAATTTTATGTTTTGTTTTATTTTTAAAACAAATTATTTTATCTGTTATTTTCCACTCGCTGAATCTATATCTTCTGAAATAAAATAATATTGAGTTAAAAATATTATTTTATTTACTATATTTATACTTTCTATACTATATATAAAGGGAAAACATGGTGTAATTATTACCATGTTTTGGTTTTACTATTTTGTCTTTAACATTTTTTAATTTCTACAAAAAAACCATATAATTATATATAACCACCATCTTCTCACCTTAATTAATTTAACTATTAAAATAAAGATAAAAAATATAATATAAAGTGCACACAATAAAAAATATTTCAATTCACCAAAATAAAATATATAAAGCTTAAATATTTGATATCAAAAAGGTAAAAATGTTGGTAGGCAAACACGAAATACCTGCCATCACTCTAGTTTATATTAAGCTATTTGTAGTTTTTGAAATCTATTATGGTGAGTTTAGAATAATATCTTGTATGAATATTTATGTTTTCATAGTGAGAGGTATTATTCTCTTTCATAACTTTATATTACTTTTTATCATTTTAATCCTTTTATCTCTAACTACTTACATGTTTATCATATTTTATAATATAATTATTACTATAAAATTATATTATATACTATATTACATATTTTTATCTTATATATAAATTTTAAATTAATGTCTCTGTTCTATTTTTTTATTACAATAATTATTATTATATATTGCTCTTACATTATAATATCCACTTTAAACCCTACTCTAATTTCTCCCAATATTTTATACTCTTGCATCTCTTTCTTGTATTTAGTTTTTTCTATCAATCTCAGAATTCCAAATTACATCCAAAAATCATCCAAAGAAAACAATTACACTATCTAAAAAATGATTTTAATTATCTTCCTTCTTGATATGTTTATTTTGTTCATTCATCCCCTTTTGTACCAAGCCAATAACACCTACTTCATATTTATCATGTCATACATATTTGGGCTGAAACAAGTAACTTAAAATGCTAATTATGTGAAGAGAATTTGAGAATCTTCCCTGCACGACTTTGTGGACTAACTTTTATTAGTGTGTATATATTATTGTATTTTTGTAGTTGGATTTTAAATTTTAATTATTTTATATTTTACATTTTAGTTTTTTTTTTAGAAAAAGGTGTTACACATTTTAAAGAAACTTAAAAACTGAAAATTGTTATCGGGAACTAAATCATGCGCTTCTCAAAATATAAAAAATCATTTTTAAGATTTGATATATTTTATCTCTCTACTACATTCATTGCATTCCTTTCAACACCCATAATCCATAAATGTGAAGAAGTAGAAAAATACTAAATAAATCAATCAATATAAATATAAAAATGGATGACAATTATTATATAATTTGTTACCTTTTTTTCTAAATCACATGTATTATATAAATTGTTTCCTTTTACTCTAAAAAGGAGATATTGAAAAGATTGATATGGATAGATAAAGTATGAATTGATTATCACATCTTTATTTCATTTTGAATAAGTCCCTACATATCATCCCAATTACTAGAAATGAACATGCATATTTTTATCTTAAATATAATCAAATTAAACTACTTTTATATATTTATAAGAGAGAGGGTCCAACTTATTTATAAATCATTAGAGTTTCCTAGAATTGATGACTAAGATGTGTATAAGTTTTTTAAACTTATTCTTGAAGTAAATTCCCTCCATATTTTCTATAATACAATTTTCGGTTAAAACAAATTTTCATATGTTAAATAATAATTATAATTATTTTATGTTTTTTATTAAATTAAAATAATTAATTTCCTCAATAGATGTGAAATTAGTTGTCAAGTAGAGATTATGATAATAACATTCTTTTTATACTAATATTTATAGATAGACTTTTGCAAGATATTTATTATTTTTTAATCAATCATGAATTCAGAATACATAAAAATAGAGGTTTTATTATATGGTATATAAGCAATGATCTCAATCAAATCCACGATAATATATTACTGGTTTAAATTTAAATGAATTTATTTTTAAACAAATTGTACCAATATCATGATTGTACCATTACAATGTGTGAATATCTTCTGCCAAAAAAATATATTATTTCATATGTTATTTCTTGTAATTGGTCAGAAAGATTCTTAATTATTAAGTTTTTAACTTAAATATATATTTTTTCAATCAATCACAAGCAGAGACACATTGAGCAACACATTTTCACAGTAGATATACTCCCAAGAAATATAATAGTGTAATACCTAAATATTGTCAGTGTAAAGATTCTTATTCATTTATCTGAATTATTTTTTTGACAAATCAATAAAAAATAAATATGAATGATTTATGATACAACGATATTGTATAAATCTTATATATTATGCATACATTTTTTTCTCTTAAAACAATGAGCTAGATACTATTTGGACCATTGATCCTAGACCATTTAATATATTTTTTTATTTATAAAATTGGACCCTTGTGGCAATCAAAATGAGAGTATATAAACCTAGTCTTTGGCCCTTCCATCAACATCCACCACCTTCATAAACAACCTACGAACTACCACTTCAACAAAAATAATAGCAAAACCATTGGATATCTTCATCAAATATGATAGCACATCCACCTTATGATGCTCATCATGCCTTGGTGGGTTGGGCACAAACTTGTGAAGAACCATTTTGATAGCATGGGCAAGGTACACTCAAGTTTTCAGAAAGAGAAAATATACGGTGATTAGGTAATTGCTTTGGGTGTATTTTAACTTTTATTTTGTTTACTAAGCAAGTTTTCATTCAAAATTATTTTTTTCCAAAGAAATATATTTTCTTAAAACGAAACATGCCTTGTTACTTTAACTATATGTGTTAAGGGGTTTGAAATTTTATTGCCTCAGTTAATCTCTATGGTATTCCCTTTATTATATTGTATTTTAAAAGTGTTCAAAATTTGTACTTTCAAATGAATACAATTTTACAATTTGAAAACTATTGTGCCTTGGTTGAGATCCGTTCAATTAAGTTTTGCTTAATAAGATGGAAACATTACAAAACAATTGTGCTTCATTAGAAAACAATTATCCACCTCATATGACCATTGTGGTGTTACATAAAAGACATCAACTTCTATTATTGTTAATGTAATCAAACACATAAAAGTGGGAATTTTATGCTATGGAGTGTTGCCGGCACCACCATTTGTCACTCTCGAAAACATAAGCTTTACCTCAACAACCATACTAGAATTTCAACTACGTAATTTTTTTATCAACAAAGGTTAATTAACCATCTTGTTATCTAGTATGTTTTTTGTTGAAAATAACTTGAGCATTGATGAGTTATAACCTTTGACAAATAATTTATGTGTTACTTGGCTCCTAAACGAGTTCACTATTACAAGGCACTATTGGAATTTACCTTGTACATGTATACCATAAATCATTTTTAAAATTTTTTAACTCATCCACACTCAAGTTATTTTCATGAAAAAAAATACATTATAACGGATTGGATAAGTAATTTGTTTTGAAATTCCAGCATGGCTGTTGAGGTAAAGAACATGTTACAAGGATGACAAGTGAAGATACGGACAACATTCGTTAGCTTAATAGTTAACACTTTTATCATTTTGATTATGATCAAGATATAATTTTGTGTCTTTTATAGATACTCATCCTCTAATAAAGCATGCGTGCTTTCAATTGTTTCCTTCTCATGAATCAAAAGTTGATTAAAAGGACTTTCACATTTTTTTATTGGCAAAAGTTAATTTTATTCAATAAAAGTAATAGTTACACGTTAAAAAAAAAGAACAAAAGTAATCACAAGACGACTTTTGAGACATTCTAGAGGATTAACTATCCGATCGGAGTAGAGAAGTTATTGTTAGTTTTAATTAAGGATTATTGAAAGGACTTTCATCTACCTCAATCTCTATTGAATAGTGTTCATAAGAAAACTTATTATTAGCTTTAATTACGGATTATTGAAAGGATCTTAATCTTTTCACATATATTGTACTTATATGGAAAAGAAGCCTCAAATTATTCAACTTGAGAAGTCATCAAGAGCATGCACAATAATGAGTGATAGAAAGTCCAAGTAACATTTACAAGTATATCAATTATTTCCGCAAACTAGGGTGAGCTGTGAAACATGGAAGAGGAAGTTACGGATTAATGAGAGAAAGATGAAGCATATTACAATGGTTTATTTTTATTGGATAATCAATCCATATGAATGTTTATGAATTTATTTTGATTTTATTTGTAATTTATAATTCTCATTTGTTCTATCCTTGTATTATTATTGTACCATTAATATATTTCTAATAATTTTATTTTTTGCCAATAAATAAAAGATTATTTCCCCAAATAACCTGAGTTGAGGTGTGAGCAATTTGATTTTCTCCCAATAATAACGCCTACTCTAAAAAATTTAACAAAAACTAAATTTAGATTCAACCATTTTATTTTTTCATTGAATACAGTGGCTCTCTACTCAATAAGATAAAACGTTACTACTCCCATTCCTCATTAAAAAAAAATTAATATCCATCATGCTATGTCATTAGAAAGGGTAAATTTAGTTATCTTGGTGAAGTTCTTCACCCAAATATAGTTAAATTGGTTGATAAATTGTATAGTAATTATGTGAATATAAAAAAGAAAAAGTGAGAAGATTTTTTAACGATCTAAAGAACGAAAGGTTATAATATGGTAATAAAGTTTAATTTTGTTTTAGCTAAGAGTTTACTATTAAAATGGAAGATGCATTATTTTATTAATAGGTAGGTTGTAAATACAATTGGGGGTTGAAATGTTAGTGCTTTATTTAATCTATGCAATGTTCCATTTTTTTATTATCGTCAACCCATCAACATAACAAGAAAAGTGCTTCTCAAAACCTCCTTTATCATATTGTATTTTAAAAGTGTTCAATTGTACTTTTGCTTCATGTTGAAGGAAAAATATCTCCCCAATGATCTTTATAATAGTACATAAAAGACATCAACTTTGAATAGAAGAATGATTATATCCTGTACTAGAGAGGAACTACCATAAAAAATAAAGCGAAACTAATATTCTCTAATACTTTTATCCTTTTATTTATTTACATTTAAAAGTAAAAAACAATAACTCGTATCTATGTTATTTCTCCAACAATTCACTTGCAAAGCTTATTTCATACTTTATGTTCATTGCATTTGAAAGCTAAAAAACAGTGAACGAAGCATAAAATTACAATGCACTATTGAAACTAATGGAATGTACCTTATAAATGTATACCGTAAAACATTTGTCGGAGTTTGCTACTCATTAAAAAATAAGAGATAATGAGTTGGTTAAGATGAAGATCATGTTCTTGAGGGTGACAAGGAGATGCGTTGAGAATATTTCCTAGCATATAATATTTCATCTTTTCCCTGTTTGATTATGATCAACAATAATATATATAACTTGATGTCTTTTATTTACCATTGCAAAAATCATTAGTGTGTCACTCCTTATAAAAGTTTTTTGATTGGCCAAAGGAACATAAACTTACTTAAAATCATAAATTATAAAAAAATCTGATTAGAAACTTTTCATACATGGATGGATTGACACACTTTATCATACAGGTAATACTCCCATCCCTTCTCTAATAAAGTGCTAAGTGTTTCTTACAATTTACAAAGAAAAGTTAAGAAATAGAGGTTGAAGAAAGAGAAGTTGTGATTATAAAATATGATGATTTTTAGTTGTTTGATATGATAAAAAATGAAAAAAAAAAGTTAAAAGAAAAATTATAGAAAACTTTATAGGTATGACTAGTATAAAGTATCAATTTTTTGAAATGAGTAGGCAATTAGCAACAAGAAAATATGTCGATAATCTTCACCAATTGAGTTTTTCTCTGGATATTAGAGAAAAAATGTTCTTACCATTTTTTCTTTCCTTCTCTCTATTAAATACAATCAAACTATGGAAAATATTATTTTCCTTTGTACTGATTACAGGATATAATTAATGATAGTACTTGCATTAACTACATATCATTTTTTGAACATCAATGTAAAAACAAGTATAAGCTAGTCAGAGATAAAGATAAATATATTATGAAATGTGATGTTTAAAACTTAGTATTCAAATATCAAGATTGAAGTTCACACAATCTCTTATTTATTTTAATAAACCAATGTTCCATGAACTCAAAATAGTCATAAAATATGGCTGAAAACACAGTTCTTATAGAGGTGAAATTGCATATGAATCTTTGGTGGAAAACTTAATGAACATGACATGCTTGTAAGGCTTTTCTGGGGTCACAATAGTTGATGGAAAATTAGGATGATTCACTGAATCAGGAAAAGCTTGAGTCTCCAAACAAAGTGCTGAACGAGGTTGATACACAAATCCATCTTTTCCTTTCTCATTCTTGACAAAATTAGCAGTATAAAATTGCAATCCATGAGCATTTGTAGATATCTTCATAACCCTACCTGATTTCTTATCATGCACTATAGCTGCCACCTTTATTTCTTCGCCATTTGCACCATCAAGCACATAGTTAGTGTCATAACCATTAGTCTTTGGTAACTGGTTTATTCTGGTCCCAACAATTTGTGGTTTAAGGAAATCATATGGGGTTCCTTTCACAGAAGCAAATTTGCCAGTAGGAATTAGATGATCATCAACAAGTGTGGTTTTTGATCCAAAGATTTGAACAACTTCATCTAGAATGTTACCACTGTTGTGGTTTCCTAGGTTCCAATAAGCATGGTTAATCAGATTCACTGGAGTAGGTTTGTTTATTGCTTTTGCTTTCATGATTATGTTCAAACTATTCTTCCCAAGAATGTAGCTCACAGTTACCAATAGGTCACCAGGAAATCCTGTAACACAAATATTTAATTTTAATTCACATCACAAACTTCCATATTTACATTTCCATCTCTTATTCTAATGACAATAATAATTGCAATATTTTAAATAACTGTTGTGGTTGCAATTAGAGTAATGATTGTAATTATGATTATTGTATGGTTGTCCTCATGCATATTGTAGTGTGAAATATTATGATCAATTTTTTTTAGAATTCGATATGATCCAATATGACTTGATACAACTCAAATATTAATCTGGGGATGTGGTTGTGATGCAACCTCATGTGACTGTATCATTGTGATTCGATGTTACACTGAAATTACTATGTGATGCGATTATGACAGTCATTGCAACCACAATATTGTGGTCACATCATATTATGCTTATCACAATTTGAATCTGAGTTAGGGTATGGTTAGAGTGTGGTTAATTAGTGTTAATTAAAAAATTGTTAGATTGGTTTAATTGTTTAGTGAACAAGTGGGTTAAACCTACTGTACTATTCTATATTCTATATAAACCATGTGATTCACTTTTGTTCATATAGGTATATACTTTTTCATCATTAAGTAAAGGCTAATGGACAAGTGGGTTAAAAATATTTGTTACTATTTATGCTATATAAACCACGTGATTCACTTTTGTCCATATAGACATATAATTTTACATCATTAAGTAAAGACTAAAGAGTAATATATTTTTCTCTCTTTTACAAACCCCTTTTATATTTAGCTACTTTTATTAATGTATTCAACTGCAAAGTTTCTTTTGTACACCGTAGGAGATTCTGTTTTCTTATAATTAATGATAAATAAAAAGACTTCTTTAAAACAATAATGAATATATGGTCAATAATTTTTAAAGTAGAAATAAAAAGAGTGTTAGAAGGGCACAAACTTGAGATAATCATTATTTTGCTCAAGTAAAATTTCAGTTTTTCATGAATTCTTTTACCATCCACTCAGTGTCACAAATTGGGGATCGCAACACGTGATATGGCCACAATATTGTGGTTGTAGTGGTCGCCGCAATCGCAAGACATTTCAATTACGGTGTAATACCGAATCACGGTGATGTTATCGCAACAGGTCGTGACGCAACCACATTTGGACTGCATCAGGCTGCAATGCAACCGTATCACGCCGCAACAAACCGTATCGATGTTAAAAATATGTTTTTACTCACAAAATAGTTCACACCGAAATAGTCACGATCCACATCGCAATGACTGTAATCATAGTAACCACGACTGCAATCACCACCCAACCGCAATTTAAAACACTGCATCCACGTAGAAGAAGAAATGAACATAATGACACTACTTACCTTCTTCACCATCAAAACTGTGATAACTGAAGGTGATTCTTGGTCTATCACCTTCTCTTTGATACCTTACAACTTTCCAAAGAGCATGAGTGAATCCTTTGGGTCCACCTAATGGCAAAGAGAGTATCAGAAAATCTTCAATATGAGATGTGGGAAGCTAAATATATAAGCCATACAATTATATTACAAAATTAGAAATTGTGTGTTTATAAATATAGTTATGGTAGTAAAACAAATGTACCATGAAGTGTGTTGTTTCCTTCATTAGCAATTAATTTGTAATGGGTTCCATTCAGAGTAAATTGAGCTCCACCAATTCTGTTAGCAACACGACCAACAGTAGCTCCAAAATATGTTGTGTCATTCTGCAAATATTTTCAAATTGTAAATTGCAATCAAAGAGTTATTATTATTTCTGAGAGAGAAAACAAAACTATAGAGAGAACAATATGATAAACAATATGAACATCATGGCATTTTCTATGCACGTTTGGATGTTCCAGTGCTTTTTCAACATCTTTGAACTTCTTAAATGGTTATTTATTTAAGTGATAAAAGTTTTCATATGGACATGAATATAGCCTCCATATTTTGTTTTCTTACAATGTTTAGACAAGTCTTTGAAGTTCATCTTCTTAAATTTACTTAGTTTTCAAAGTTAAAAGAAAATAAACATAAAAGATAAATAAATTTATAGCAAGGCTGAATGAAAGTAATAGCCTCAAACTAGGGATGACAATCAGTGTACATGGATATCCTAATGTACTAGTTGGAACTGTATCATTATTTCATTTTTTGACACAGAACAGCCACAGACTCTCTGTGAATATTTGATGGGTCTTTTTATTAGTGGGTCCTTCGATACTCAATAGATTTATGGGTATGAAAAAATTAAGAAAATATCAAGAATAATATAGAATAGTTTATACAATTGTGTGTTTGTTTATAATTTTATATGTTATTTATGCAATAAAAATTATAAATACAATTTAAATTGATTATTAAATATATCTTGTTTTATTCAAACAAAAATAGAAAACAAAGTCATCATTTGAACATTATGATAGAAAAATTAATTAGTGAAAACAATTTAATCAACATAATATTATATTATATATAAATTAACAACATAATATCACTACTTAATAACATAATATCATTATTAACAACATTAACAAACACATTTATAAATTAACATGATTACATTATATATATGCATTAATATATTATAATTGTGTTATATATATAAATAAATATATGAATGAATAATAAATTCAAGTATGCATAAGTCTATGTAACTCATTATCAGAAAATAGACTTCAATATATAGCGGGTTTCAAAATTTTGGGTGTAAATTAGGCGTGCTTATTGCCATCCCGGTAGAGAAAAAGTTATGTGTGATAAAGTATATAAAGAAAGCACAAAGTTTTGTTACCCTTAGCTATCACATGTTTTCCCCGTAGTGAAAAAGTTATGTGTGAATCAATACAAGTGGAAGAGCATCCAGAAGTTTTCCTTATCTCTTTCCACAAGAACTGTGTGGACTTGCTTTTACTTAGTAATTAAATTGTTGATCAAAGAGAGAAAAATAGATATAAAAAATATTTATTTATGTGAACTTAGTCAAATTTTGTAAAATTTTATTGTACAATCTTTGTAATTATAGAGTAAACTTTATTTGATTTCTAAGCTGAGAAAGCTTAAGCTAAGTAGGAAGATCGGTAATTCTTAAACACAATTTCACACAATTTTCGTGAATCCGAACAATGTTTTATAACAAATATTGCATACTTACAATGTAATCCTTGAGAGATTCATATCCAAGAACAATATCACCCAATTTTCCTGAAGCCAAACAACAATAAATGAAATTAATATTTTGTTAAACAAAAATGCTCATAAAGAAGCAACTTTGGAACAAGTTTATAAAGCTCAAATTTTATTTTATAAACACTACTAATACAAATCATAGGCATATATATGTACATACCATTTTTATCAGGAAGGACAAGGGAAACAAGTGTTGCACCCCAATTGGTGACTTTTAAAGAAAGATCACCATTCTTGAGCTCAAATATTCTTATAGGGTCCTTCTTAATAGAGCCATTAACAAAACCAGAAGAAGCTAAGAAGAATAAACACAGCAGCACAAATATATTGGTCATTTTCTTACACAAGAAAAGAATATTATATATATGAAGCTAGGATTTTGAAAATGGTGCTTAATGGGTTATAGAGGGATAGCAAGAGAACATTGAGGGCTATAGAAGCAGTCTGTAGCTTTCAGTAACATGTTGTGGCTCTCTAACTCATACATATATATATATATATATATATATATACCTATATGCATCTCTGTTTTAGAGGAAGAATTTGTTTACACCCAATTTAAGTTACACTAATTACATGCAATCTTAGTCATTCATTCTCTTAAATCTTATAGACCAAATGAGTGAACGAAATAAATAATAAAAGAGATATATATATATATATATATTATTAAATCCAATAGACCAAATGAGTAAAATGTAAAAATTATTTAAGATTTCTCTTTTTCTCTTTCATCATTTATTTTGATCACCCATTTTTGTTGGATTTAAAAAAATGAATGATTGAGATTGAATGTAGTTAGTATAACTTAAATTTGGTGTAAACAGATCTCTCCTATATATGAGCATATATTTGACTTATTTTTGCAAATAATATGATGCTTTTGAAAAATATTTATTACTTATACGTGTATAATATATATTTTTCTCGGGCCCTACTATCATTAATTTCTGGTCGTCCCTGCACGTCTAATTTATTGGAAATAATTTTATGTAAGTCAAAAATATTATAATATTTTTTTTGGTTTCCCACAGGTACCTTGTCCGAGCCGGACACATCCACAGATAAGTGGGGCTAACTCTCCCAACGGGCATTTTTTCCATCCATAAGACTCGAACCTGGGTTCTTGCTTAAGGGAAATCAAACATGTACCACTTGAACCAACACCCGTTGATAAAAAATAAAATAAAAAGATAAATAAAAAAATATTATAATATGATGAGACTATTTCTTCTAGGGAAGGGTTTATTACTTGAATATGAACATATGGTAATTTTATTTTTAATATTAAAACAATAAATTGTTTGCGGTAAGTATTGCTCTATTAAGTAGTATGCTAATATTATTAAATTAATATATGAACATCAATAACTCTTCCAAAACAAAAGAGCCTATTTATAAAAAATCATTGAACCACTATATAAATATAAATCAGTGCTAGCTAAGCTACTCATATTTTAAAACATGAGCATGATCCTTCTATTTTAAACTTTCTGATTATACTTTTATCTCAATTAATTAACAAGGTTTTGGTCTAATATTGTAAAGTTTTGCTAAATCACTATGATAACTAAAAAATTAATAATTTTACTCTTAAGAGCCACATTTGTGGGAAGGGATAATCACGTAAAGAATTAATCCCATAATACGGACTACCCCATCTACCATCCCAATCATGATCACTTCTAGTGGGAGCAATGATAGAGACAAGGGCAGAGAAAAGGGACTTCACCTTACTGACCACAATCTCCTTCGCCTAAACAACGCAATCCCATTATGAAATATAACCATCACAAATCCATATCTAATTTTCATTTCGATTTTTTTGCTCATTTAAAATCATTATAAATAATAATAAAAAATGGTGTTGCCATTCTCAGATTGGAGAGGATATTGGAACGCCTTATTTTCCACACTTAGAATTATAATAATAGTGATTGAAAAATGATAAAAATTTAAAGAAAGTGCGTAATGATAGCAAAATGAGAGTAAATTTTAAAACAAATTTATTCAGATGTTCAAAATATGAAATTATTCAAAATTTACTTTATTCCAAAATGATGCATTACATTCTAAAATTAATTACATTATTCCAAAATATAAAATTATTTTTTATTCAAATCTTCAAAATATGAAATTATTCAGAGGTTCATGTTCCATATAGTTTTTTCTTTGAAATATTACAAAATTAGTTCATTGAGATCAGAAATGTTATTATTAATAAAACATTATATTTTCTAAAGTTAATTTCTCGCACATGTTTTCATAAAATCTAGGGTAAAAAAGAAAATAAATCCAAAACTAAAAAGTAATTTATGCAAAATAAAATTATAAGACCATTAAAAAATTTATATATCAGAGCTAATAATTCAAATATCGACATGACATTTGATTATACATTATCTAAGATCTTTTAGTTTAAATGTTGATACTAAATCTACAACAAATATGTGTTTTGACAAAGCACTTGCCAAAAGAAAATATAAGAAGGAGGAAGATACCAACTGATAATCACATCATGAAATTACTATGATTGTGATAATGAAGCGATATAAGTAGTAGATATAATCAAACAATGTCATTCATATTCAAATTATGCTGAATATTCAAATTCATAATTAATTATCTTTCATGCAATTTAATCAACCAATCTCTATGAATATGCACCCGGGTGGAAAAGTAACCAGAAGTACAAATTACCCTAACAATGACAAGGACATACTATAGGAAAGTATCATACATTTAAAAATTTTAGGATACACATTCATCAACTCATATGTATATATTGTAAAATTCATGAACATACACCAAACACATGCATAATTAGAAAATATGAGGTGCCCCTAGGAAAATTTAAATGGGTTGAGAAAGGTACTAACCATCTAAGATCCAAAAAATATTGGATACCTAACAAAAATTAATTTGTTTTGTAGGAAAACATGAGAGATGCTTGCAATTTATGGTACCTGGATAGCGGCTGCTCAAAACACATGACGGACGATAAAAGTAAATTCTCTCTCCTCACTCTAAGGGACAAAGGCTATGTCACATATGGTGACAACAACAAGGGAAGAATTCTTGGAGTCGGTAGAATTGGAAAGCCACCATCAACAACTATAGAAGGCGTACTATATGTTGAAGGACTCAAACACAACCTTCTAAGTACAAGTCAATTATGCGACAAAGGATTTCATGTGTCATTCTACCCAAATAAATGCATCATTGAAAGTAAGAATAATTCTAAACTTATTGGTAAGAGAATAAATAATATATATATGATTGACATGAATTTTGCTTTACCTATAACATGTTTAATAGCAAATGATAATCATGATGGATGGCTTTGGCATAGAAGAATTGCTCACATTCACATAGAACATTTGAATAAACTTATTAAGAAAGATTTAGTTGTCGGTTTACCCAAAATGAAGTTTGTTAAAGACAAACTATGTAGTACTTGTCAAATGAGTAAACAAACAAAAACTTCTTTCAAACTAAAGCACATGGTTTCTTCCGATAGACCATTACAATTACTTCACATGGATTTATTTGGTCCCTTAAGGACAAAAAACTTTGGTGGAAATTATTATTCTCTAGTTATAGTAGACGATTTTTCTAGATATACTTGGAGTCTTTTCTTAGTACATAAGAATGAGGCATTTAAAGCCTTTAGCATTTATGCTAAAAGAGTTCAAAATCAAAAATCTCTAAAAATTGTTGCTATACGAAGTGGTCATGGGGGAGAATTTCAAAACTCCTCTTTTGAGGAATTCTGTGATGATCTTGGGATCAAC
>NC_032028.1:18121933-18123227 GCF_001865875.1 Lupinus angustifolius | reverse complement strand
GCTATTCTCTCACGAGTAAAGCTTATAGAGTCTTTAATAAAAGAACTCTAGCCATGGAAGAATTTGTTCATTTAACTTTTGGTGAAACCAATCATGTTTTAAAAGATGTGATATCCTGTGATGAAGACGATCTGCCAAGTTCCTCTTTTAAAGAAAATTCTATTGTTGATGTTACAACTGAACCTGAAGAATTGAGAAAAGATGATAATTTATCTTCTCAAGAAGAGCATATTCACTCAGATCTACCAAAAGAATAGAGAACTCATCAAAATCATCCTATCGACAACATCATCAGTGATATAACTAAAGGTATAACCACTCGTAGAATTCTTGATGCTTGTCTAAACATGGCCTTCGTCTCTCAGATAGAACCCTCCAAGATTGATGATGCAATCGAGGATGAAAATTGGATTCTTGCTATGCAAGAAGAATTAAATCAGTTTGAGAGGAACGAAGTTTGGGAACTTATTCCTAGACCGAAAAATAGGCATGTAATTGGAACTCGTTGGGTTTTTAGAAATAAATCTGATGAAAATTGTGTTATCATTAGAAATAAAGTCAAACTAGTAGCCCAAGGATACAATCAGGAAGAAGGTATTGACTTTGATGAAACCTTCGCTCCAGTTGCTAGACTTGAAGCTATTAGGCTATTACTTGTATATGCTTGTTCGCTTAATTTTCAGTTATACCAAATGGATGTCCAAGAGCGCCTTTCTCAACGGCTACATTCAAGAAGAAGTGTTTGTAGAACAACCTCCTGGTTTTGAAGATTACAAACATCCTTCTCATGTCTACAAGTTAAAGAAAACCCTCGATGGTCTAAAGCAAGCTCCACGAGCGTGGTATGATCGTCTAACAACTTTCCTAATAGAAAAAGGTTTTACCAAAGGGAAGTTCGACACTACTTTATTTATAAAGAAAATAAATCACCATACTTTACTAGTTCAAATTTATGTAGATGATATTATTTTTGGTTCTACTAATGAAAATTTGTGTACTGAATTTGGAAAAATGATGCAAGGAAAATTTGAAATGTTCATGATGGGAAAGTTAAATTACTTTCTTGGACTACAAATCAAACAGCTTGATAATGACAATTTTGTGAGTCAAACCAAGTATTGCAGGGATTTGCTAAAAATATTTGATATGGATGACTGCAAGCCAATAGCTACTCCTATGGGATATAGCACATACATTGATACCGATGAAAGTGGAAAAAGTATTGAAATATCAAAGTACCGAGGTATGATCGGATCTCTTCTATATTTGACTGCCAGTAGACCTGATATCATGT